>NC_069500.1:407165343-407242843 GCF_027579735.1 Bombina bombina
TACAAACCCATGTAAAAACTTTAAAATCATACCTCAGAGACTCAACACAAGTACTAAACACTCTAGAGTCTATAAAATGGAATGATAAGATGATCCTGGCCACGGCAGATGTAACTTCATTATACACCACTATTAACCATTCTAAAGGACTACTAGCAGCAGAATCCTTCCTAAAAACAGACAAACTTATGACAGATCAACATAGAAATTTCATCATAAAAAGTATGAGATATATACTGGAAAATAATTATTTTGCCTTTGAAAAACAATTTTACCTCCAGATAGAGGGTACAGCTATGGGCACAAGGTTTGCGCCAAGTTATGCAAACCTATTTATGGGGTCTTGGGAAGATGATTTCTTCAGTAAGAATAACTATGGCGCAAACCTTGTGCTCTACAGGAGGTATATAGACGACCTGTTAATTATATGGGAAGGGACACAAGAAGGATTAACAAACATGCTAGATAATATGAACAATAACACCTGGGGTCTAAAATTTACCTCAAACTGTAGCAAGGAAACAATAATCTTTCTAGACTTAGAAATAATGGTCATAGAAAACAAAATAGAGACAAAAACTCATTTAAAAAAAACTGACGCAAACAATTATGTACATTCAAAAAGCTGCCATTTAGACCTATGGAAACAGAATATCCCATTAGGTCAATTTCTCCGTATAAAAAAGAACTGCTCGAGACCTTTTGACTTTGAAGAACAGGCGGAAAAACTAGAAAATAAATTCCTGGCCAGAGGGTATAAATCAGAAACCACAAAAAAGGCATTAAATAAAGCCAAGAATACAAAAAGGGATGAATTACTCACATATAAAGAGAAATCACCAAAAAATACAGAAGAAAAAATTGAAATACCATTTATAACGGAGTATAACGCAGACCATAATATCATTAAAAAAATCTTTAAAAAGTACTGGCACATAATAAGGGAGGATGAAATCCTGGGGGATAAAATTTCAGAAAACCCAAAGTTTATATTCAAAAAAGCGAATAATTTAAAATCTATTCTGGCCCCAAGTGATCTTAAACAACCAAGGATAGGCCAAAAAATACAGAAAGATCTAATGGGTAAAAATGTAAGAGGCTTCTTCCCTTGTTACACCTGTAAGGCCTGTAATCATAGTAAAAAAATTACCAATTTAAAAATAAATGATTCAGAAGAAACTTTTCAAATTAAAGAGATTATTAGATGTACAACAAAAAATGTAATATATATCCTAAAATGTTCGTGCAATCTATTCTATTTTGGGGAAACCAAAAGAATGCTAAAAGATCGAATTAGAGAGCATCTAAATAATATAAAAAATGGAATGGATAACACATACCTATACAAACATTTTAAGAATGTACACAAAGGAAACAACAAAGACCTAACATATTGGGGCATAAAAAAAGTACAAAGACACTGGAGAGGAGGGAATATGGAAAAAAAGTTGTTAATAAAAGAAGCTGAGCTGATATATCTATATAACACCCTGTCTCCACTAGGTTTAAATTCTGAACTAGATCTGTCTCCATTCCTTTTTTTTTTTTTTTTTTTAATTTATTTTTTATTGAGGTTCAGAATAAGGCATACATATAATGTAATAAACAAAACATCACAGTAAAAAAATAACAGGTGGATTATGACATCTGTTTGAGAAGAACACAGTGCGTACCTGAAACAATAATGCAGACTGGTATTGTGAATGTACAATGCCTAATAAACTGTAGGCTCCCTAGAAGGTAACAAAGGCCGCTCTTGGGCCACAGCCAGCAGTGTATGGTCATATATAGGGGGCTATTTAAAGTATAAAAGACCACTTTTGGATCTTCAGATGAGAACCTCTTTTTTTTTTTTTTTTTTTTTTTTTTTTTTAGTAGAATACGATAACAATTAACTGAAAAAAGGACACAATAAACTTGGTGTTAACCCTTATTGTATAAACAAACTGGTTGGTTAATGCAAAGATACTTGTTATAGACAAGGGATATAATTATGGTCCTGGAGATCCCAGATTTGACACTGGAGAATAAGGAGCATTTAAATTCCAAGCATATGGGCTTCACATGTTAAATGGGAATTTGAATTTACTTAAAATTTCTGAGGGACTGAGTAACTACTAGTCCAAAAAGCATGTTAGCTAATGTACTGACTATTCCTGAGAAATTAACCCGCTGACCCTGGACTATATGAGAAGGGCACCAGTATTTTAGTGTACTCCCCTAAGTATATCTGACAATATATAGTTGACTGAACCTCCTTCATTAACTGTAATGGTCAACAACTTTAAAAGTTAAGATATACATATTACTCAGATCTGTTATAGGTGGTGCAAACCTCATATAGCTCAAAGGAGTGAAATATTTGAAGGACCAGCCTTCACTGAAATGTAACATTATTATGAGATAACAGTTATAATAGACCATATAAAAAGCTAGAACTTCAGAGTACAAATCTCAATATATGCGATGTCAGAGCATATTGAATACAGAGCTGCAATAGATTCATATGTAATGGTGATTAGCAAATCAGTCTACCAGATATACAAACAGCTATGCAAAGATATAACAGGTAAATGGAATATAAATACCCGGGAGAGGTACATTATGTGCGATACTGAGTATAAACATAGTGTTCATAGCTAAAGTTTCAGAGGCTCTCAAATGCATGTGGTAGGAGCAGTAATTATAAAACCTAGAGCTTCAGAGTACAAATCTCAAAATATGCAATTTCAGGACATAGAGAGTTTAACACTACAATAGGTTCATATGTAATGGCGATTAACAAGTCAGTCCACCGGATACACAAACAGTTATATAGCGATGCAACTGGTTAATGTAATATAAATGTCCAGGAGAGATACAGCGTGTGCTGTGTTGAGTATAAACATAATGTTCATAGGAAAAGTTGCAGAGGTTTTTATGTGCATATGACAGGAGCGGTAAGTATGATTTGGAATGGCGATATATTTAAAAGTCACCTTATCGCTAAAGGAGAAGCAGTGTCCTCATTGCGCCAAGTCGTCGGCAGCCACCTTCCAAGGCTAAGAAATCTGAAAAGTGCCCCTCCAGTACTCCCACAGAACGGAGGTCCCGGGTCCCAGGCAAGGCGTGGTTGCAAGTATGGCCATAATATCACAGGTCCATGCGAAGCCGTATCACCCAGGAGCTCACCTTGACTCATTACCTCTTGACTAGAAGGTGCTAAATGCCGGGCAGGGGTCACAACGGCGCGGTATAACTCATGTCCTGAGAGTGAGTGGCGAGAGTTCTCAGTTGTCCGCAGCTCCTGCTGTACTTGAGACCGGAACTTTTGCAGCTTGCTAGCGTGAGGTAAACTAGTAAGGGTCTGTGAAATAAGCGCTGCTTCTAAGCCCGTCTTTACATCAGAGCATTCTGCTGCTCTCATAGTCTCCGGCTCCCCATCTGTCACTGAAGTGCCAAGGGTAGGGCGTAGGCGCCGGGGCCCCAATGCGCCCACACACCCCCCCCCCCTCTGCTGTGTGGATCACGGGTCGGGAGTCCTTGTGGGCCAATTCAATATTAATACAGTCGAATGCCATAGCAAGCTCAGCTTCTAATGTAGCATGATGATTTCTAAGTAAGATGCACAGCTCCTCCATAAAACTCGGCGGGAACTCCATAGTGAATAAGTTGTAGTTTACAACAAATAAAGATACAGCAAGCAATGTAGCTCTAGGTATATATTGTGTCTTGCGAGAAAAGAAATATGCAGTGTCTTGCGGTGCTCACTGCTTCATAACGACAGAGGCACATCAATGCCCTGCCGGGGGGTTAGAATAATGATAGGCCGCAACCTCTAATTCACTCCGGTTCGGTAAATACTGTTGCTGTTCCAAAGATATTTACATATCCTGAGAGAACTAGCTTTACTGTATGTCCTCATCTCAAACTATATGTAGGATGGTATATTGGGAAGGAGATTTCCCATAGATTCCTTTGTAGAGATGAAGGAGCTGATGATTAAGCGACCTGTCATGGCCGCCACCCGGAAGTTCCCCCTGTCTCCATTCCTTTTTGAGTTATAAATTTTTGAAACATAACACATATCCCATAAAAAACATGACACAATCCTCCTCCATTCAAACACACATATAAAATAAAAAAAATAATCCTTATTGACTCATACATAATTCCAGATAGTGGCACATATACATCCTAATACACCTGCTAAAAAATGGATACATATAATTTTAAGTCACTTAGAAATTAGGGCATAAATACATGGATAAATATCCACAATAAGGACCATAACAATTCAATATTAGATTTAGGAATACAAATATATATCATATTAAGAAATGAAGGGAATTCAAATTCCATTTAGATATTAACTACATAAAAGTCTGCGAAAGTAGTTCTGCTTATACAAACAATGAGAACATTTTGTAAAGCCCTTTAAGATAGCTAGATAAAGAATTTTTTGTTACTTGTAATAAGGAATATCAATACTATAAAGTGATATTTTGTAATACCACCTTAAAGAAATAATTTTCTGAATACAAATTTCAAATGTGAAAAAAATGGGAAATATTGAGTTTCTGCCTATCCATAACTAATAGGGTTCCAAAATTTACCAAATAAACACATAAAAATGTGTAAAAGAACGAAGTTAAATAACTTATTCATATGGAAATAACAGGTACAACAATGAAGTAACAAAGAAAAGGCTGAATGATCCACCTTTACAGAGAATTAAGAGACAACCAATAAGGATCAAGTAGGACATTTAAAAGGAGAGAATCTAATAGTCACCAGCATCTTGATAAAGCTCTGGTAAGAGCGAAACGCGTCGAGCTGTGTGACTCTCATTTTATCTATGAACTTATATTCATATTTTATCTGATATAAAAATAACCCGGGTTATTATTTTTATTTTTAATTTTACAACTCTATTACACCACCAATTGGGGAATTACAAAGTATCTCTTTCACTAACTGCGTGCATAGCACTAAGTGCAGTTTTTATTCTTAACAAAAAGTGACCGTATACATAATAGCAATTTCACTGCCACTTAAAGACGACCTCCCACGGAGGAGTGTGACGTCAGACGCAGAGAACGGACAACGGAGTGAAAGAACAACATGGAGAAGCAGTAAGCGGTCTGCCATAACACTAAAGAACTGTGAGTACAACAAAGTTGATAACCACACTTGAAAGGTGAATATAAAGTAATCCTAAACCTCTTTGAAGGATACAATAAGGCGCTGGAATTACCGCATGCACAGCACTAAGAGCGGTACATGAAAGCTAAACTGTCTGGGATTACATATTGATTAAGCTCCAAGCAAGAGTGTTTGTAACAGCTAAAAATTCAGCCTTGCTTTTGGACATACATAGTTACTTCTCTGTTTTTCTTGCCGCGTGCATAGCACTAAGAGCGGTACTAAGTAATATAAGAAGCAAATAATACAACAACCTGTTTTGAATTCACCAAATAATACAAAGAGATATTTGGAACCCTATCTCAAGTTTTATAAAAAAACAGACTTTTTTTGTTGTTGATTTTTGATTTTTTATTGTTGATTTCTGACTTTGATTTTGTGTTCATTATATATTGTTTATAATAATCTTGACACACATTGAGTTCTTTTATATGGTCATTTGAATATTCATAGTACATCTGGGAGACGTCCCAGAGAAATTCTGACATTTAGTGGTAATTACCAAATATAAGAGATTCTAATAACAATTTTTTAAATAAATATCATATTCTTTTGATTATATTAGTTAGAGTCATTTATTATTATATTTTTTTTGTCACCGTTCTTTTGACACAATTCTACTAATTAATCAGTCACCTAAACACAACACCTACATTTACACAGAAGTTCTTTATAGGAAATTAACACATCATCACGCACTTGCTTTTAAAAAATTCTAGAATACTGAAGATTCACAAAATTAATGCACCCTTAAAATCGGAAACACTACCTCCTTAAATCACTTAGTTTTTTCTATAAGGCTAAATGCAGATACAAACAATAGAATAAAATTATATATGCACTATTAAAATCATTCTTTTCACTTACACATTAAAGATAATTAGTATCACAAAAGGCACTTTTTGATATAATATCATCTCTATACACAATTATTTCTCTACACATGTAAACACTGGTCAATGGATCTATCAATATTCTTATTATAAAGCCACAATTGGAAAATAATTTGTATCAATTTTAGAAAATTCGATAAAATTAAATCACATCCCTTAAGTGTACCACGCCCCTATATCGACAAAATCCTTTTAGTTAAAATAATTACCCAATTACCTGTAAAATAAATCCTAACCTAAGTTACAAATACACCTACACTATCAATAAATTAAATAAACTACAAACATCTATCTAAAAATACAATTAAATTAACTAAACAAAATTACAAAAAAAAACCCCACTAAATTACAAAAAATAAAAAAAGATTACAAGATTTTTAAGCTAATTACACCTATTCTAAGCCCCCTAATAAAATAATAAACCCCCAAAATAAAAAAAATTCCCTGCCCTATTCTAAATTAAACAAATTTCAAAGCTCTTTACCTTACCAGCCCTTAAAAGGGCCTTTTGTGGGGCATGCCCCAAAGAATTCAGCTCTTTTGCATACAAATACAATACCCCCCCATTACAACCCACCACCCACATACCCCTATTCTAAAACCACCCAAACCCCCCTTAAAAAAGCCTAAACTACCCCCCTGAAGATCTCCCTACCTTGTCTTCACCACACCGGGCCGAACTCCTGATCCGATCCGGGTGATGTCTTCCTCCAAGCGGCAAAGAAGAATTCTTCCTCCGGCGATGTCTTCCTCCAAGCGGCAAAGAAGAATTCTTCCTCCGGCGACGTCTTCCTCCAAGCGGCAGCAAAGTCTTCATTCTTCCGGCGGCATCTTCAATCTTCTTTCTTCGCTCCGCCGCCGCGGAGCATCCATCCCGGACGACTACTGAACTTGGAATGAGGTACCTTTAAATGACGTCATCAGCCAATCGGAATTAAGTTAGAAAAATCTGATTGGCTGATTGAATCAGCCAATCAGATTCAAGTTCAATCCGATTGGCTGATCCAATCAGCCAATCAGATTGAGCTCGCATTCTATTGGCTGTTCCGATCAATCGTAATTCGGCGGCCGCCATCTTGGATGACGTCATTTAAAGGTACCTCATTCCAAGTTCAGTAGTCGTCCGGGATGGATGCAATGCGGCGGCGGAGCGAAGAAAGAAGATTGAAGATGCCGCCGGAAGAATGAAGACTTTGCTGCCGCTTGGAGGAAGACGTCGCCGGAGGAAGAATTCTTCTTTGCCGCTTGGAGGAAGACATCGCCGGAGGAAGAATTCTTCTTTGCCGCTTGGAGGAAGACATCGCCCGGATCGGATCAGGAGTTCGGCCCGGTGTGGTGAAGACAAGGTAGGGAGATCTTCAGGGGGGTAGTTTAGGCTTTTTTATGGGGGGTTTGGGTGGTTTTAGAATAGGGGTATGTGGGTGTTGGGTTGTAATGGGGGGGTATTGTATTTGTATGCAAAAGAGCTGAATTCTTTGGGGCATGCCCCACAAAAGGCCCTTTTAAGGCCTGGTAAGCTAAAGAGCTTTGAAATTTGTTTAATTTAGAATAGGGCAGGGAATTTTTTTTATTTTGGGGGTTTATTATTTTATTAGGGGGCTTAGAATAGGTGTAATTAGCTTAAAAATCTTGTAATCTTTTTTTATTTTTTGTAATTTAGTGTTTGTTTTTTTTGTAATTTAGTTTAGTTAATTTAATTGTATTTTTAGATAGATGTTTGTAGTTTATTTAATTTATTGATAGTGTAGGTGTATTTGTAACTTAGGTTAGGATTTATTTTACAGGTAATTGGGTAATTATTTTAACTAGGTAGATATTAAATAGTTAATAACTATTTAATAGCTATTATACCTAGTTAAAATAATTAACAATTTACCTGTAAAATAAATATTAACCCTAACATAGCTACAATGTAATTATTAATTATATTGTAGCTATCTTAGGGTTTATTTTATAGGTAAGTATTTAGATTTAAATAGGAATATTTTAGTTTATAAATGAATTAGATTAATTTAATATAAATTTAGTTAGGGGTGTTAGGGTTAGATAGAGTTAATATAGTTAATATAAATACTATAGTAACTATATTAACTATATTAACCCTAATATAATTAGGGTTAATATAGTTAATATATATAATGTAATACCTATATTAACTATAATATACTTAGGGTTAACATAGATAATATAGCTGGCGGCGGGGTAGGTAGATTAAATTAGGGGTTAATAATTTTAATAGAGATGGCGGCGGTGTAAGGGGCTTACATTGGGGGTTAATAATTTTAATATAGATGGCGGCGGTGTTAGGGGCTCACTTTAGGGGGTTATAGATATAATATAGCTGGCGGCGGGGTACGGGAGCGGCGGTTTAGGGGTTAATAACTTTATTAGGTTGCGGCGGGGTACGGGAGCCGCGGTTTAGGGGTTAATAGCTTTTTTATTGTTAGGATAGTGAGGGGGGATAGCGGATAGAGGGTTAGACGTGTCGGACTATGTTAGGGAGGCGTGTTAGACTTGTCGGGCTATGTTAGGGAGGCGTGTTAGACAGTGCGGGTGTTTTAGACTTTAGTCAGGTTTTATAGGCGCCGGCAGTTTCTAACGTGCCGCAAGTCACTGGCGACGCCAGAAATGTGTACTTACGCAGATTTCTGGACATCGCTGGTTTGTCAGACTTACGGCACGTTAGCATCTGACGGCGACTTATATGGGATAGCTCGAGTTGCGAGCTGAAACTGCGGGCGACGCCGGTTCCCTCGCTTGCGCCGCAAACGGCGATCTATATCGGATCGCGCCCTATAGATCGCAGTTTGCGGCGCAAGCGAGGGAACCGGCGTCGCCCGCAGTTTCAGCTCACAACTCGAGCTATCCCATATAAGTCGCCGTCAGATGCTAACGTGCCGTAAGTCTGACAAACCAGCGATCTGCGTAAGTACAAATTTCTGGCGTCGCCAGTGACTTGCGGCACGTTAGAAACTGCCGGCGCCTATAAAACCTGACTAAAGTCTAAAACACCCGCACTGTCTAACACGCCTCCCTAACATAGCCCGACAAGTCTAACACGCCTCCCTAACACAGCCCGACACGTCTAACCCTCTATCCGCTATCCCCCCTCACTATCCTAACAATAAAAAAGCTATTAACCCCTAAACCGCCGCTCCCGTACCCCGCAGCAACCTAATAAAGTTATTAACCCCTAAACCGCCGCTCCCGTACCCCGCCGCCAGCTATATTATATCTATAACCCCCTAAAGTGAGCCCCTAACACCGCCGCCATCTATATTAAAATTATTAACCCCCAATGTAAGCCCCTTACACCGCCGCCATCTCTATTAAAATGATTAACCCCTAATTTAATCTACCTACCCCGCCGCCAGCTATATTGTCTATGTTAACCCTAAGTATATTATAGTTAATATAGGTATTACATTATATATATTAACTATATTAACCCTAATTATATTAGGGTTAATATAGTTAATATAGTTACTATAGTATTTATATTAACTATATTAACTCTATCTAACCCTAACACCCCTAACTAAATTTATATTAAATTAATCTAATTCATTTATAAACTAAAATATTCCTATTTAAATCTAAATACTTACCTATAAAATAAACCCTAAGATAGCTACAATATAATTAATAATTACATTGTAGCTATGTTAGGGTTAATATTTATTTTACAGGTAAATTGTTAATTATTTTAACTAGGTATAATAGCTATTAAATAGTTATTAACTATTTAATATCTACCTAGTTAAAATAATTACCCAATTACCTGTAAAATAAATCCTAACCTAAGTTACAAATACACCTACACTATCAATAAATTAAATAAACTACAAACATCTATCTAAAAATATAATTAAATTAACTAAACTAAATTACAAAAAAAAACAAACACTAAATTACAAAAAATAAAAAAAGATTACAAGATTTTTAAGCTAATTACACCTATTCTAAGCCCCCTAATAAAATAATAAACCCCTAAAATAAAAAAAATTCCCTGCCCTATTCTAAATTAAACAAATTTCAAAGCTCTTTACCTTACCAGCCCTTAAAAGGGCCTTTTGTGGGGCATGCCCCAAAGAATTGAGCTCTTTTGCATACAAATACAATACCCCCCCCCATTACAACCCAACACCCACATACCCCTATTCTAAAACCACCCAAACCCCCCTTAAAAAAGCCTAAACTACCCCCCTGAAGATCTCCCTACCTTGTCTTCACCACACCGGGCCGAACTCCTGATCCGATCCGGGCGATGTCTTCCTCCAAGCGGCAAAGAAGAATTCTTCCTCCGGCGATGTCTTCCTCCAAGCGGCAAAGAAGAATTCTTCCTCCGGCGACGTCTTCCTCCAAGCGGCAGCAAAGTCTTCATTCTTCCGGCGGCATCTTCAATCTTCTTTCTTCGCTCCGCCGCCGCGGAGCATCCATCCCGGACGACTACTGAACTTGGAATGAGGTACCTTTAAATGACGTCATCCAAGATGGCGTCCGCCGAATTCTGATTGGCTGATAGGATTCTATCAGCCAATCGGAATTAAGTTAAAAAAATCTGATTGGCTGATTGAATGATCGGAACAGCCAATAGAATGCGAGCTCAATCTGATTGGCTGATTGGATCAGCCAATCGGATTGAACTTGAATCTGATTGGCTGATTCAATCAGCCAATCAGATTTTTCTAACTTAATTCCGATTGGCTGATAGAATCCTATCAGCCAATCGGAATTCGGAGGACGCCATCTTGGATGACGTCATTTAAAGGTACCTCATTCCAAGTTCAGTAGTCGTCCGGGATGGATGCTCCGTGGCGGCGGAGCGAAGAAAGAAGATTGAAGATGCCGCCGGAAGAATGAAGACTTTGCTGCCGCTTGGAGGAAGACGTCGCCGGAGGAAGAATTCTTCTTTGCCGCTTGGAGGAAGACATCGCCGGAGGAAGAATTCTTCTTTGCCGCTTGGAGGAAGACATCGCCCGGATCGGATCAGGAGTTCGGCCCGGTGTGGTGAAGACAAGGTAGGGAGATCTTCAGGGGGGTAGTTTAGGCTTTTTTAAGGGCGGTTTGGGTGGTTTTAGAATAGGGGTATGTGGGTGGTGGGTTGTAATGGGGGGGGGTATTGTATTTGTATGCAAAAGAGCTGAGTTCTTTGGGGCATGCCCCACAAAAGGCCCTTTTAAGGGCTGGTAAGGTAAAGAGCTTTGAAATTTGTTTAATTTAGAATAGGGCAGGGAATTTTTTTTATTTTGGGGGTTTATTATTTTATTAGGGGGCTTAGAATAGGTGTAATTAGCTTAAAAATCTTGTAATCTTTTTTTATTTTTTGTAATTTAGTGTTTGTTTTTTTTGTAATTTAGTTTAGTTAATTTAATTGTATTTTTAGATAGATGTTTGTAGTTTATTTAATTTATTGATAGTGTAGGTGTATTTGTAACTTAGGTTAGGATTTATTTTACAGGTAATTGGGTAATTATTTTAACTAGGTAGATATTAAATAGTTAATAACTATTTAATAGCTATTATACCTAGTTAAAATAATTAACAATTTACCTGTAAAATAAATATTAACCCTAACATAGCTACAATGTAATTATTAATTATATTGTAGCTATCTTAGGGTTTATTTTATAGGTAAGTATTTAGATTTAAATAGGAATATTTTAGTTTATAAATGAATTAGATTAATGTAATATAAATTTATTTAGGGGTGTTAGGGTTAGATAGAGTTAATATAGTTAATATAAATACTATAGTAACTATATTAACTATGTTAACCCTAATATAATTAGGGTTAATATATATAATGTAATACCTATATTAACTATAATATACTTAGGGTTAATATAGATAATATAGCTGGCGGCGGGGTAGGTAGATTAAATAAGGGGTTAATCATTTTAATAGAGATGGCGGCGGTGTAAGGGGCTTACATTAGGGGTTAATAATATTAATATAGCTGGCGGCGGTATAGGGGGATTAGATTAGGGGTTAATAATTTTTATATAGGTGGCGGCGGTGTAAGGGGTCAGATTAGGGGATAGATAAGGTAGATGACAGCGGTGTAAGGGGTTCTAATTAGGGGATAGATAAGGTAGATGGCGGCGGTTTTAGGGGCTCACAGTAGGGGGTTAGTTTATGTAGATGGCGGCGGGGTCCGGGAGCGGCGGTTTAGGGGTTAATAACTTTATTAGGGATTTCGGGGGGGGGGGATCGCGGTTGACAGGTAGATAGACATTGCGCATGCGTTAGGTGTTAGGTTTATTTTAGAAGATCGCGGTTGACAGGGAGATAGACATTGCGCATGCGTTAGGTGTTAGGTTTATTTTAGCTGCCAGTTTAGGGAGTTACGGGGCTCCAATAGTCAGCGTAAGGCTTCTTACGGCTGCTTTTTGTGGCGAGGTGAAAATGGAGTAAGTTTTCTCCATTTTCGCCACGTAAGTCCTTACGCTGCATATTGGATACCAAACTGTGCGGGTTTGGTATACCTGCCTATAGCCCAAAAAACTACGGGCGACGGCAGAAATATACGCGCATAACTTCTAGGTTACGCCGTATATAGGATACCAAACCCGCGCAAATATTGGCGTCGCCGGCTTTTGCGGGCGACGATTTTTATCAGATGGACCCCCAAGTTCTTTGCTTCACTAAAGGACCAAAACCAAAAACAACAGTGAACCAAAACGACAGTGCAAAAAGGAATTCGGGCAATATTGCCGCACTAAAACAGCTGCAAAAGTAGCTGTGTACGGTTTAAAATATAGTGCCAATCAAAGCCCTATAGAATTCCTTTCTTTACTAAAAAATGCGTACAGTATGGCCGAAGACTACCCCAAATTTGAAAGCTCAGAATTTGTGAATTTATTTTACGAAGCATTGCCCGCGCACATCAAGCTTAATTTGGCTAGAGATTTTGATGAGCACTGCTCATTGGACTGGCTGATCAAAGAGAGTACAAAGTTATACTCTATTCAGCAGTCCGGTGAACAGGGGGTTAAAAGGGAACCAAGGCCCGGCCCCAAAATTGTGGCAGAAGCTAGGGTGTCACCTAAGCCCCTCAATTTGGAGTCTAAAAATAAAACCTATGCAGAGGTGGCCAGGGAAAACAGGTCTTCCCCACAAAGTTTTAACTCTGAACCCTCCCCCATCACGGGCCAAGGTGCAGAGAGAATATACTCAAAAGGGTGGGCATACCCAGGCAAATAGTTATCCCCGTAAAAATAAATACCAATAGTGGCAAAAATACTCTCAGGGTAACCAGACACCCCAATTAAATAGTTCTCCCCAAGATATTAACGCTGAACAAGTTGAACCCCAAAGACAACCACGTCAAAATAGAAATGATAGCTATGATTCTGAGGGTTCCAGACGGTCCAGGAATCACTACTCTAAGGGCTCAAAAGATAGGCCCAGAGGTAGAAATAACTTGTATAGTCAAGTGGGCCAACTCAGTACACAGTTAAATCAATTATGTACACTATTTACTAATATGAGTCAAGCTCTGATGGCTCAGCACCCTAATAATCTTTTTTTTAGGGGTACAGACAGTGGCCAGCAGTGGGCCACAGGCAAAGTCATAAATACTCCGGTATTACCTGAGAGTGAGGGGAGAGATATACCAAACTAAATGATAAATGTCAATAATGGTACTAATCATATTCTCTCCCTACAATCCAGAAACATACGTTTTATCTGTGATGACAAGCAACCTCAGCTGGGAAGCTCTAACAAACCTCTTCCTTTGCAGTTTTCTCCTAACCTTATTCCCACAGATGCAGTACACAGGAACCCAGTCAGCCCTATTATAGAGGAAATGAATGGTAAGAGTGAAAATTCTCCTGCATCAGGTAACATGGCAGATTCAGGTAACTCGTGGCAAAGCCCACAGATGGGTAATCATGCTAATTTTATGTGTGAAATGGTAGAAACTGCAGGGAGATATTATGTATTAGCTGAGCTCCAGGATTCAGTCTCCAACCCTATCATGGGATTACTTTATACTGGATCTTAGGCCATTATTTTATCCCACAGGTACTACACACAGCTACATGAACTAACACCCCACAAACCTAAAATAAAATAATTTGATGGTTCACTTATAGGTGTTGGGGGTGACTCTTTCAAAGTCTACGGTACGGCATGGTTAAAGCTAAAGCTGGGGAACAGGGTAATAAGACACCCTGTCATTATAGTGGATCTGCCAACTGATCGTTAAATAATTGGTAGTGATCTCCTGAAATGGTTAAGCACCATAATTGATAGCATAAATAATGTAATTTGGTCACAAGTAAAAATGCCTATTAATTATGAGCGTTCCAGCATATCTCACACCAGATATAACTGTCATGTGGTGGAAGAGAAACCAGATGCTGTGGAGATTCATTTCAGGAATAACTCTGTACCTGAAATCACTATCCTACAAATAGGTGATCAGACTCCCCTAAGCAGCTCTGATGGTAATTCTTTTAAAATTTTGCCTGGAAAGATAGCCAATATTTCCTTAGACGGCGATGTATTAAGCATATCTCTCCACAAGAGGGATGCTAAGTCCCCTAAAGGGGGATATCACTCTCAATTCCTCAATTCCTTCCTTGAGAAAGTTAAAGATGCTCTATTTATCCCCATGCAAGTGCATGACCTTGGAAAAACCAAGTATGCCAAATTGAACTTAAAACAGGAAGATAGCTACATAAGCGAATGCTTATTAGCGCAGATAGCTGAACCTAAAGTGATTAAATATTTTTCTCCTTAATATCTCTTGGTCCATGACCTGGATGACAAGTGTGAAAGCTATAACATCACAGCTAAGGGTTTATTCTCTATCTCCATAGGTAATAAATCAGCAAAGCACCTGTTTTTAGTTTTAAATACTCCCCATAATCAAATATACATTGGCAATGATCTCTTACATAGATATGCCATACAAATAGATTTGATTAACCTTTGCCTTTGGTGCAGGTTAAAGGGGGACCCTGAAGTATTTCAGGATGAAAATGCATTCTGGATCAGATTTCGATTTTAAGGTCAGTGTGCCATTTTCGGGTGTACAAGGGTGTGCCTTTATTAGCTAGGGAGAGTGAATTAGGGGTCAGAGTTTTTGGATACATTGATTCTCCAACCATGGTCTTGAAGGAAGACAGAAGCTTGCGAGTATGAGCTAGTGACAGGGAACAGGCTTGCACTAGTATGTCATCCAGATACAGTGCAACTAAATTCTGATCACTGCCAAGATTGTACCCAACACAGAGTAGCACACTGGCAGAGTTTAGCAAATAAGCTAACCTCAGGAACTGAAAGTGAGCGCTGTGTATAGGGATGCGCAAATATGCAACCTTGATGTCTACAGTAGCCATAAACTAACCCTCTTGGATTAAGGATAACATTTTGCGGAATGTTCCCATTATACAAGTTGGAACCCAGACAAACATGTTTAGAACAGGACTGTAAGTCCCTTTGGACAATGAACAGATTGGAATAAATACCTTGACCTTGAGGCAACACTGGTACTGGGATTAATTATTCCCATATCCTGGTAACATTATATAGGACCGCTGGTCAGTAAGGAGGACTCTGCTTAAAAGATAACAAAACTCTCGCTCTCTTGAAGGACAAAATGAATCAAAATATATCAACTTTTACATAAATGTATAAATCTGTACATGACATAAGTATTTACATGTATACTACATACTGATGCTTAAGCATACACACATATTTTGCTTGTCATGTGGTCTCACTGACTCGAGAAGCACCACATAAACCAACAGGTACACAGTAGATACGTGTAAATACATGTCCAGAATAAGCAGGAAAAGTGTATACACAATATACTTTGTTAATAAAAATATTCATGATTAATGTTCACTATCTGCATGATAAACGTATGTGCATACATATAAATTACCCATACAATAGGTATAAAAGAGATAACAAAAGATTTTTATCTCTAAAGGATCTCTACTATTGTACTAAAATACAGAAAAATTCTACACGACTGCATTTAGAATTAAAAATGCAGAGTAATATGCATGAAAGATATATACCTAGAGGAACATATATTAGGGTAATGTGTACACGAAAAGCATAGAACATATAGGCCTAGATTACAAGTGGAGGACTAAATATCACTTTCGTGAAAGTAATACCAGCGCACGTGTTCGCATTGTGGGAAACAATGCACTCATGAGAGCACGCTTCCATAGGCTCAAATGGAAGCCTTGTTCTTATGCCGTGAGCGAAGCAATAACAGCAAATTGTAAATACATATGTATATGATTATATACATATATATTTACTAGGAACAGAAAGTTCCCATAGACCATTATGTAAAGGCACTTTTCAGTGCCGTTTTTTTTTTTTAAAACACCCCACACCCGCCAACTTTGGCCCCCAAAACTGCTACAATTTTTTAAATCAAATACACACCACTGTATATTAGGGGCATTTAGAGCACATTTATAAAATTAACCAGAGATCTGATCTCTGGTTAATTTTATAAGTGCTAATTGCTACTGCGAGCTTGCAGTAGCAATAACCAGCCACTTGTAATGTCTGATTATGTTGCACAATAAATTAGTGCTCCACTTGTTATCTGGCCCATAATGTGTTGGATATATACAGAGACAGAAGTTCTGTGCTTCTGCACATGCAATAAACAAACAGCTTCTAGAAATTTGCATATAATACATCACTATAAGTACATCACTGCAAATAACATTCCAAAGAGCATAACATTTATAACAGTATATAAAATGCAGACTGACATAAAAAAAAACTGTTTACATCCCCTTGGCAATGATAGAAGTACAATGCATTATTGACTTATACACCCTGTTCCAAATTATTATGCAAATTCTATTTCAGTGTCACAAAGATTAATTATAATTTTTTTAGTTTAACTCTTGTAACTGCATTGTGTCTCAGGGCTCTTTTGATCACTGAACACAATCTCAGACACCTGTGATAATTAGATTGCCAGGTGAGCCCAATTAAAGTAAAAACTACACATTATTAAGCAGAGAAACCATTTTCAAGCAATATGGGGAAGAAAAAGGATCTCTCTGCTGCCAAAAAGAGTGAAATAGTTTAATGCCTTGGACAAGGTATGAAAACATTAGATATTTCCCGAAAACTTAAGCGTGATCATTGCACTATTAAGAGATTTGTGGATGATTCAGAGCACAGACGGGTTCGTGCAGATAAAGGCACATTGAGGAAGATTTCTGCCAGATCCATGCATCGGATCAAGAGAGCAGCTGCTAAAATACCATTACATAGCAGCAAACAGATATTTGAAGCTGCTGGTGCCTCTGGAGTCCCACGGACATCAAGGTGTAGACTCCTCCAGAGTCTTGCAGCTGTGCATAAATCTTCCATTCGGCCACCACTAACCAATGCTCACAAGCAGAAACGGCTGCATTGTGCAGAAAAATACATGAAGACCAATTTTCAAACAGTCCTGTTTACTGACGAGTGCCATGCAACCCTGGATGGTCCAGATGGATGGAGTAGTGGACGGCCACCCTGTTCCAACAAGGCTGCGACGTCAGCAAGGCGGTGGTGGAGTCATGTTTTGGGCCGGAATCATGGGAAGAGAGCTGGTCGGCCCCTTTAGGGTCCCCGAAGGTGTAAAGATGACCTCTGCAAAGTATGTGGAGTTCCTGACTGACCACTTCCTTCCCTGGTACAGAAGGAAGAATTATGCTTTCTGTAATAAAATCATTTTCATGCATGACAATGCACCATCTCATGCTGCAAAGAATACCTCTGCATCAATGGCTGCTATGGGGATAAAAGGAGAGAAAGTCATGGTGTGGCCTCCATCCTCCCCTGACCTCAATCCTATTGAGAACCTTTGGAGCATCCTCAAGCAAAAGATCTATGAGGGTGGGAGGCAGTTTACATCCAAACAGCAGCTCTGGAAGGCTATTCTGACATCTTGCAAACAAATTCAAGCAGAAACTGTCCAAAAACTCACAAGTTCAATGGATGCAAGACTTGTGAAGCTGCTATCAAATAAGGGGTCCTATGTTAAAATGTAACGTGACCTGTTAAAATGTTTAAAAAGTTAAAATGTTGTTCAAAGTTTGATTGAAATAGCTTTTGATTTCAGTAAATATGCTGCAAACACAACAAATGAAAATGTTCAGTTCTTTACAACCTATAAAGTGTTTTGAAACGTACTGTGCGTAATAATTTGGAACAGTGCATTGTAAGTTTTTTATTTTGAAAAAAAATACTGTTAACATTAGGAGGTTTGTTCAATAAAATTTGAATTGTACTCTTAATAGTTGATAACATGAGAATTATGCTGACTGTTGTTTACATCAATTATTTAGGTAAATGAGAAAGATATCATTGGCATAATATTTTGGAACAGGGTGTAATTAAGTATTAATAGAGCAGAAAATTATAATAAATGATAATGGCACCATATGTCATTATGTTCAGTACAATATATAATTGCACATATTATAGTAAATTGGGTACACTGTAGATCTGATCACATAAGAATGTGCTCATGTGTTCCGCTGCCTAAAGGTCTTTTCAAAAACACCTTCCTAGAGGATGTTATCAAATCTGAACCATTAGGAGTAAGTGATTACCCCTCAGCATGTAGTGATTTATCAGCAGAGAGTTTATTAAGAGTATAAAACTCAATAAATAATAGCCACAAAATATGCTGCCCTAGTCGTGTTAGCTATTCTTATACTCAGGGGTAAAGTGAGTAGGTCCTGAGCAACATAGACAGTACATAATTTAGAGGAAGTAAAACGTCTGTGGCTGAATTGCATGCTCAATTTGAGGTAAATAGCTCTCATAGAGTGTATTGACCTGGCAAAGTGTGTCATGAGGAGAGCAAGCTACGTCCCTTGGCTATGCTGTACTTGTGTTAGAGTATATACAAATAGCCTCTGGGCTGTGTGTGTGCTGTGTTGTCACGTACCTTATGAAGCACCGCTCCACTGTCTTACTAGGCATGTCAAATCCTTGTGAATGCAGCTGCAGCAGTATCCAGTAGAGCCCATCAGGTGCAGGTATTGAGTACCGCAGAGGATTGCAGTAGGAAATCCTGTATTCCTCAGGGGGAGACTAAGGACGTGGCTCTGCGACGCCTGAGGATAGTTATGGCTGAAGTCTCATAGGCAAATACTGTGCACATAACAGGGTATTCCTAAGTCCCTATATCGTTCAGCTGCTGTGATGTTTCTCTTCTGTCTTCTTTGTGAATGATAATTCCCAGGAACTCTGGGTCTCACATTGGTCTGAGCTCCCACATTTAAATCCATAACCAAGTAGCTGGAAACACCTCTATTCTCAACCAACTCCAACGAGGTCAAGAACAAAACAAAGAGAGAGGTGGGAGGGATTTTAAGCTCTGATATGGGTTCTTGACCTCCTACTAGTGGCAGCAAATATATCCCCATGTGTTATATAGGACTGTGGACCATCATTTTATGAAATAAATATCCATAAAAGCATCACATATTAAAAATACAAAAAAGTCATAACAAAAAGCAAGCTTATCCAAAATCAGATGTTAGGCTACAAAGCAAGCCTAAGTGAGATCATTTCAAAGCAAACATCCTTTTTTTCTAGCTGTTTCTTGGAACAAAAGAACCAATCTGCCTCTTTAAGGGAACTGGAGCAAGCTTGTATTTTGTTTAACCAAGATTCCAACATAGTGTGCCTTAGCATTACTTCATAAACATTTATCAGATATCCTCAGTGAAGCTTCTTTGTCTATCTGGACCCTGAATCAAACTGAAGGATCAACTCTTTAACAAAGTCCAACCAAATGTTGATTGCACAAGCAGTGAACAGTTAGAAAAGCTGGTCTATAAATAGCTACAGAAAACTAGATAATGTGTTAAAGAGTTCATATCTATGGAATGCTTGAAGAGCGAATAAAAGTAATTAAAATAATTTAGAACATGAAAACATACTTCACGAACATCCTATATAATAAACGGCCAAGTATGTTTGTCAGATGCAGTCATGCGGAGTAGAGACTGCACGAGGACAAACATACCTGGCCGTTTGGATCCTGACAGCAGAGAGAACAGTGCAAGACTAAAGCGGCGTGTCAGGGGGCGTGTCCGACGGCAGCGTTGAGATGGGAGGATGACCGGGAGTGGCGATGGGGCGTGGCCGGATGGGGTGTCGTGATGGGGGCGGGGCCTGGCAGGGTGCTGTGATGGGGGTGTGGTCAGACGGGCCGAGAGAGAGAGAGAGCAAAGGGTTTGAAAGAGAGAGCCAGAGAGGGGAAGAGAGAGCAAGAGAGGGGGCAAGAACAAAAGAAAGAAAGGGGGGAGAGAGGTCAAAAGAGGGAGGGAGAGAGCAAAAGAGAGGGGGGAGAGAGCAAAAGAGAGGGGGGAGAGAGCAAAAGAAAGGGGGGAGAGAGAGCAAAAGAAAGGGGGGAGAGAGCGCAAAAGAAAGGGGAGAGAAAGCCAAAGAGGGGGGAGAGAGAGAGCCAAAGAGGGAGGAGAGAGAGCCAAAGAAATGGGGGAGAGAGTGCAAAAGAAAGGGGGAGAGAGCAAAAGAGGGGGGAGAGCAAAAGAGGGGGGAGAACAAAAAAAGAGGGGGGAGAGAGAGCAAATGAGGGGGGAGAGAGAACAAAAGAGAGGGGGAGAGAGAACAAAAGAGGGGGGAGAGAGAACAAAAGAGGGGGGAGAGAGAACAAAAGAGAGGGGGAGAGAGAGCAAAAGAGAGGGGAGAAAGTGCAAAAGAGAAATGGCAAAAGAGAAGGGGGAGAGAGAGAGCAAAACAGACGAGGGAGAGAGAGAGAGCAAAACAGACGAGGGAGAGAGAGATCAAAACAGAGGGAAGAGAGAGAGAGAGAAAAATAGAGGGGGGGGAGAGCAAAAGAGAGGGGACAGAGAGAGCAAAAGAGAGGGGGGAGAGAGCAAAAGAGAGGTGGAGCAAAAAAGAAGGGAGAGAGAGAGCAAAAAAGAGGGGGGAGAGAGAGCAAAAGAGAGGGAAGAGAGAAAAATAGAGGGTGGAGAGAGAGAACAAAAGAGAGGGGGAGAGAGACCAAAAGAGAGAGGGAGAGAGTGCAAAAGAAAGGGGGGGAGAGCCAAAGAGGGGGGAGAGAGCCAAAAGAGGGGCGAGAGAGAGCAAAAGAGAGGGGAAGAGAGGGGAAGAGAGAGCAAAAGAGAGAGCAAAAGAGAGGGGGAGAGAGAGCAAAAGAGAGGGGGGAGAGAGAGCAAAAGAGAGGGGGGAGAGAGAGCAAAAAAGAGGGGGGAGAGAGAGAGCAAAAAAGAGGGGAGAGAGAGCAAAAAAGAGGGGGGAGAGAGCAAAAAAGAGGGTGGAGAGAGAGCAAAAAAGAGGAGAGAGAGAGAGCAAAAAAGAGGGGAGAGAGAGAGCAAAAAAGAGGGGAGAGAGAGAGCAAAAGAGAGGGAACAGAAAGAGAGCAAAAAAGAGGGGAGAGAGAGAGAGCAAAAGAGAGGGGGGAAAGAGAGAGCAAAAGAGAGGAGAGAGAGAAAAATAGAGGGGGGGAGAGATAGAGAGCAAAAGAGGGGGGAGAGCGCAAAAGAGAGGGGACAGAGAGAGCAAAATAGAGGGGGAGATAGCAAAAGAGAGGTGGAGAGAGAGCAAAAGAGAAGGGAGAGAGAGCAAAAGGGGAGAGAGCAAAATAGAGGGGGGGAGAGCAAAAGAGAGGGGGGAGAGAGCAAAAGAGAGGGGGAGATAGAAAAAGAGAGGTGGAGAGAGAGCAAAAGAGAAGGGAGAGAGAGAGAGCAAAAGGGGAGAGAGCAAAAGAGAGGGGGGAGAGAGCAAAAGAGAGGGGGGGGAGAGAGAGCAAAAGAGAGGGGGAGAGAGAGCAAAAGAGAGGGGGAGAGAGAGCAAAAGAGAGGGGGAGAGAGAGCAAAAGAGAGGGGGGAGAGCAAAAGAGAGGGGACAGAGAGAGCAAAAGAGAGGGGACAGAGAGCAAAAGAGAGGTGGAGAGAGAGCAAAAGAGAGGTGGAGAGAGAGCAAAAGAGAAGGGCGAGAGAGAGCAAAAGAGAGGGGGAGAGAGAGCAAAAGAGAGGGGGAGAGAGAGCAAAAAAGAGGGGGGAGAGCGAGCAAAAGAGAGGGGACAGAGAGAGCAAAAGAGAGGGAGGAGAGAGCAAAAGAGAGGTGGAGAGAGAGCAAAAGAGAGGTGGAGAGAGAGCAAAAGAGAAAGGTGAGAGAGAGCAAAAGAGAAGGGTGAGAGAGAGCAAAAGAGAGGGGGAGAGAGAGCAAAAGAGAGGAGGAGAGAGATCAAAAGAGAGGTGAAGAGATAGCAAAAGAGAGGGGGAGAAAGATCAAAAGAGAGGGGAGAGAGAGAGGGAGAGAAAAAAAGAGGGGGGAGAGATTGAGCAAGAGAGCAAAAGAGAGGGGAGTGAGAGAGCAAAAGAGTGGGGAGTAAGAGAGCACGAGGGGGGAGAGAGCAAAATAAAGGGGGGAGAGAGAGCAAGGGGTGGGAATGCTGTACTGCAAAAATGGCACGTGTACACAGGCTTTAGTACTAGTTAACAATAATCTGTAAAAGACTAAAAGAAAGGATACAAATATTCAAATCTAGGAAAAATTATACTATGGTAATAATGTGACACTTTCAGCTTTAATCCAATTATTAAATAATGCATACACAGATTTGCCTTTAACCATCTCTTTACTGGATCTTCATGGCATATACAAACATTTATCTGTAGCGCATAAGGCTCCTGTTTCTTCCCTGTAGTGTGCTTCAGCATCGGCACATTAGAGAATGTTTGGCCACATGACTGGTGCCGGAGAACCACCTCTGTAAGAGCGGCACACAAATTAAAGTAAAACACAGGTAACTGCACTCAAAGTAAACCCAAGAGCTGGACTGCCAAATGTAAAAGTTCAATGTTTTATTAAGTATCCATAAAAGCACAGGATCCTTAAAATTGCAACAAGGCAAAGACATTGATGCAAACGATCAGAGGCAAAGCTGTACGCGTTTTGGGCTCCACCCAGCATTTGTTCACCAGCTGTATCAACAAGGGCTGGGTGGAGCCCAAAATGCGTACAGCTTTGCCTCTGATCGTTTGCATCAATTACTTTCCCATGTAGCAATTTTAAGAATCCTGTGCTTTTATGGATACTTAAAAGGGACAGTATACACCAGAACATTTTTGTTTAAATAGATAGATAATCCTTTTTTTTTTTTACCTATTTCCCAGTTTTGCATAACTAACACAGTTATATTAATATACTTTTTACCTCTGTGATTACCTTGTATCTAAGCCTCTGCAAACTACCCCTTTATTTCAGTTCTTTTGACAAACTTGCATTTTAGCCAATCAGTGCTAGTTCCTAGGTAACTCACCGTGCGTGAGCACAATGTTATCTATATGACACACATGAACGTATGCCCTCTAGTGGTGAAAAACTGTCAAAATGCATTCAGATAAGAGGCGGCTTCAAAGTCTAATAAATTAGCATATGAGCCTCCTTAGTTAACCTTTAAATAAGAATATAAAGAGAACAAAGCAAAATTACACCTAGATTACGAGTTTTGCGTCAGAGGCTATGCGGTGCTAACAAGCAGTTTTCCCTCACCGCTCACTTACATGCAGCGATGGTATTACAGGTTTTCAGAAACCCATCGTTAAAAGACAAGAAGTGAGCGTTGAGCAAAATTTTGCTCATTACCGCACTCCAATACCAGCGCTGCTTAAGTCAGCGGTTAGCTGGTGTAACATGTTCATGCACGATTTCCCCATAGAAATCAATGGGGAGAGCAGGCTGAAAAAAAAGTCTAACACCTGCAAAAAAGCAGTGTAAAACTCAGTAACGCAGCCCCATTGATTCCTATGGGGAAATAAAAGTTATGTCTACACCTAACACCCTAACATGAACCAACCCCGAGTCTAAACACCCCTAATCTTACACTTATTAACCCCTAATCTGCCGTCCCCGACACCTACATTATATTATTAACCCCTAATATGCCGCTCCGGACACCGCCGCCACCTACATTATAGTTATGCCACCAACATCGCCGACACCTAAATTATATTTATTAACCCCTAATCTGCTGCCCCCAATGTTGCAGCAACCTACCTACACTTTTTAACCCCTAATCTGCCGCCCCCAACGTCGCGGCCACTATAATAAACATATTTACCCCTAAACCGCTGCACTCCCGCCTCACAAACATTAGTTAAATATTATTAACCCCTAATCTGCCGACCCTAACATCGCCGCCACCTTCCTACATTTATTAACCCCTAATCTTCCGCCCCCAACGTAGCCGCCACTATATTAAAGTTATTAACCCCTAAACCTAACACCCACTAACTTAAATATAGTTTAAATAAATCTAAATAAAATTACTATCATTAACTAAATAATTCCTATTTAAAACTAAATACTTACCTATAAAATAAACTCTAAGATAGCTACAATATAACTAATAGTTACATTGTAGCTAGCTAAGGGTTTATTTTTTATTTTACAGGCAAGTTTGTGTTTGTTTTAACTAGGTAGAATAGTTATTAAATAGTTATTAACTATTTAATAACTACCTAGCTAAAATAAATACAAATTTACCTGTAAAATAAAACCTAACCTAAGTTACACTAACACTACAATTAAATAAATTACCTAAATTAAATACAATTACCTAAATTAAATTATCTAAAGTACAACCCCCCCCCCACTAAATTACAGAAAATAATAAACAAATTACAGATATTGAAACTAATTACACCTAATCCAATAGCCCTATTAAAATAAAAAAAAGCCCCCCCAAAATAAAAAAAAAAACCTAACCTAAACTAAACTACCAATAGCCCTTAAAATCAGCCAATAGGATTGAGCTCGCATTCTATTGGCTGTTCCAATCAGATGAAGATAGAAGATGCTGTCTGGAGGACCACTTCACCCGGCTTGGATGAAGACTTCTCCCGGCTTCGTTGAGGACTTCGGCCCGGCTTGGATGAAGACGTCTCCCGGTAAGTCGATCTTCAGGGGGTTAGTGTTAGGTTTTTTTAAGGGTGTATTGGGTGGGTTTTATTTTTTAGATTAGGGTTTGGGCGGCAAAAGAGCCAACTGCCCTTTTAAGGGCAATGCCCATCCAAATGCCCTTTTCAGGGCAATAGGGAGCTTAGGTTTTTTTAGATAGTATTTTATTTGGGGGGTTGGTTGTGTGGGTGGTGGGTTTTACTGTTGGGGGGGTTGTTTGTATTTTTTTTACAGGTAAAAGAGCTGATAACTTTGGGGCAATGCCCCGCAAAAGGCCCTTTTAAGGGATATTGGTAGTTTAGGCTAGTTATTTTTTATTTTAATAGGACTATTAGAATAGGTGTAATTGTATTAAGGATATGCTTTTTGATCTTAGAATTTAAACATTTAATTATTAAGAGATATGTTTTTGATGGCTATATGTTTTTCACAAGTGCAAATAAGAGACATGTCTTTTTTCTATGGGAGACTACGGAGGGAGAACTACGATATTAGATTGATTTACCCCGCAAAGATAATTGTACATAAAGATGGTAATACACACACACTTAATAATGTTATGGAGGCAGAGACTTTCTGTAGGGAATCAGGGGTACCCTGATCACGTATCGAATTATATTAAAGATATGCTTTTTTTGATCTTAGAACTTAATCAGTTAACTAACATGAGATGTTTTTTGGCAGGCTATATGGTTTTCATAAGTGTAATCTATGTTAGCTATAGTAATGGTGGGTTTTTTTTAAAAAAAAAAATTTCCCTTTTTTTTTTTTTTTTTTCTCTCCTTCTCTCTCTTCTCCTCTCCTCTCCCTTTCCCTCTCTTCCTCCCTCCGCCCCCTTTTCTGTCTTGACTGTCACCTTCCGGACAGCGGTCCCCAGTTATGTTTTAGAACTTATGGAGCACCTTCTGAGGGTAGGGGCTAGTAAGTTGAATAATATTGATGGCATATAATCTTAAGTTTCTATCATGGAATGTAAATAATATTGATGGCATATAATCTTAAATTACTATCCTGGAATGTAGGGGGTATTAATTCACCAATTAAAAGAAAAGCTATAATAAAACATTTGGGGAAATTTAACCCCGATATAGTTCTCTTACAGGAACTACATCTTAATAACACCGAAACCCCCAAACTTAAATCTAAGTGGGTAGGGGAAGTGGTAGCAGCTCCATTCACTTCAAGGAAGAGGGGGGTCGCAATATTGATAAACCGGAGATTGGATTATCATATAATTAATATGGAGGCTGATCCCGAAGGGAGATTTTTAATACTTGAAATAGGAATTAAGCATATTAGATATATAATTTGCAACATATATGGACCCAATCAAATTGACCATACATTCTGGTCAGCTCTGACCGTAAAGCTCCATAAATTTATTGGATTAAATCTAATTATTGCAGGAGATCTTAACTTGCTAGCTGACCCCCTTTTAGATAGTTCTAATAAAAGAGCTTTAATCAACAGAGGCAGGAAGGTACGCATCTTTCAGAAATTATGTTCGCATCTGGGCCTGGTCGATTTATGGCGGGTACAGAACCCGGACGATAGTACCTATACGTGTGTATCTCATGTCCAGCGTTCATTCTCCCGGCTTGACTATTTTCTGATATCAGAAACAATGCTTGGCCGAAATTGGATCTCTGGAATCGAAGATATAGTTATCTCTGATCATGCTGTTATTATACTAAAGCTTGACACTAGCCAGATGCGGTCGGGAACAAATTATATTTCCTTCCCCAGACATCTATGTAATAACATAAAATTTCAGCAACACGTACGATCGAAGTGGGCAGATTACCAAAATAATAATGGCAATTATATGGATAAAATTGAGACATTCTGGGAAGCTTCCAAGGCCGTCTTACGCGGAGAGATTAAATCTTATACACGCTTCTGGTCAAAACATTGTAGCTCAGTGACTAGACAATTAGCTAATCGCATTAAGAACGCTTATAGAGCCTATGTCAGTAAACATACCAGAGAAACTTGGGAGGCCTACACTACAGCTAAGACTCTTCGAGACACACACATGAAACAGATTAGTGCCCAGGAAGAAATTAGATTGAAAGCTAGATACGGGGGTTACACGGGCAGATCGGCGAAATTCTTAGCGAGATTAGCGAATTTTTCGCCTAGACAGGCTATCACCGCTATCAAACATGGAGATAAGAGATATACGAACCACCCAGATATTGAAAGAGTGTTCTCTGAATTCTTCCAGACTTTGTATGAACAAGATCCCCTTGATGTAGATAAGAAAGAGGCATTCTGGAGCAAGATCAAAGTACCACGTCTGGCTTTAGAGGCCAGAGACATTATTAACACTCCCATTACGGAGGAGGAAATATCATGGGCAATTAAGAAGGCGAAATCTAATAAGGCTGCCGGCCCGGATGCTCTTCCTATTGAGTACTACAGAATTTTACAACCACAGGTATTACCTATATTGACTAAGTTATTCAATTTTTATTTTTCAGAGAACACTCAATGTTCTTCTCTCTTTGCCTCTGCAAATATTTCGCTGATTCTAAAAAAGGGTAAGGACCCTGAGCAACCCAGCTCCTTTAGACCTATCTCGGTCCTGAACACTGATTATAAACTGTTAGCAGCTATCATAGCCTCACGACTGAAACCCTTTATGGGCGAGCTAATTCATGAGAATCAAACCGGCTTTATGCCTGGACGCAATCCCGTAAAGAATACGAGGAAACTCCTGATTTTGCTCGAATCTTTCTCTAACAAATACAAAATTGCAGAATCTGGCGACAATATAGACAGGGCCATTCTTACGGTTGATGCCGAGAAGGCCTTTGATAGGGTCAGTTGGGATCATCTATTCTTTGCGTTGGAACGTTTTGGGTTTTCAGGATTTTTTACCAACTACATACACCTGATTTATAGTACCCCCTCCTCTGCGGTGATTATTAATAATACTTCTACACAACGATTTGGTCTATTCAGAGGGACTAGACAGGGTTGTCCGCTTTCACCTTTCCTGTTTAATCTTAGTATAGAACCCTTAGCTATCCGATTACGACAAGAACTAGAAGGGATTACATGGGCGGGGGAGAAACTGGTGCTTCTCCAATACGCAGACGATCTCCTTATATTTATATCTAATCTTAAAGTATCGTTGCCTATCCTACAGAGGATAACCCAAGAGTTTGGGGAAATATCCGGATTTAAGATCAATACCTCAAAATCGGAATTAATGTGGATACATAAACACTTAGTATCACGGGTGAAGCATCCCTTTCAAGAAGTTTCCCAGATTACTTATCTGGGTTTACGTTTATCTAGAAACACGGAAGATTGGTATAGCCTAAATCATAGGTCTGTGCTGGACTCCTGCAAGAAAAAGCTCGAGGACTGGACTAGGTTACCAATTTCGCTGACCACTCGTGTGACCCTGATTAAGTCAGTGATTTTTCCAAAACTCCTCTATATATTGCAAAATATTTCGTGGTTTTTACACAAAAGAGATATTACTATATATAATAAAGCTTGCTCCAAATTCCTTTGGAATGGCAAGAGACCACGGATCTCCGTTCTTAAGCTTATGAATTCTAAGTTAGCAGCTGGCTTGGCACTTCCTAACATTCAGACATATAACCTGGTTATTATAGCCAGATTTGCTTTAGATTGGCTAACGGAGAAGGATCAGATTACATCTTTCACTTGGGAATCTAAGGCTGTAGCCCCCTTTAAGTTAAAGGCTCTATTGCATTGTCCCCTTACGTCCCTGCCTTCTAATATATTCTACCTAGGCACCTTTAAGAACGTCATAGTAGCCTGGCAAAGACTGTGTACAGAGGTGGGAATCCCGCCTCATGTCTCACAATATTTACCTATAGTGGGCAATCCAGAGTTTAGCCCTGGTATTTATAATCAGATATTTAGAGATTGGGAGTCAAAGGGCCTTCAGACCCTGGGTCAAATTCGAGATACAGAAGGGCAGCCAGTCACATTCCATGAAATTGCGACACGATTTGCTTTAGGGGCGCGAGAATTCTATGCCTATCTTCAAGTTAGGCATCTTCTCTGGGAGCTGAACAGGAAACATGGGAATGAATGGACTCTGGGTGAATTACAGCCCAGGATTATCATCTATGCGGCAGGAATATACGCTATCTCCCCCTTATATTTAGTGCTAAATCAGAAAGCTTCAAATCTGCAAATTAATGAAATGATTGCTAGGTGGTCTACTTTATTTCCAGAAATTGATGAGGAGACTATTGTTGGGAGTTTCAAAATAATCCAGCAGAGCTGGGTCCCGACAACGTGGAGGGAATCACAGATGAAAATTGGGCTGCAGAGATACCTTACACCTGCGGTCCTCTCTAAGTGGTATAAAAGTAAGGTGCCATGCCCCAGATGCTCATCTATAGGGTCGGACCTATTCCATTGTTTATGGAGCTGCCCCAAAATAGGTCAATACTGGGGAAAGATTGCATTCTGGATGATGATGGTTTTAAAGCTGAATCATAACTTTTCCCCAGTAGAAATCTTCTTTCTGGTGAAGTACCAGGGCATTACTAAGAACTATAGTCTGATAAATACTATTATACTAACAGCACGTAGTCTCATTTTTAAGGCATGGAAAGCATCCTCGGCACCTACTATGGCCCAATTTAAAATGGCCCTCTGCAATCAACTTATAACAGAACAGTATAATATACCATTCCCGCAAGATAAATACCTAGAAGTATTTTTTAAAAAATGGGAACCCTTTGTAAAATCTCTGCCTCCTTTACAACAAAATAAAATAATCAAACCTTTCAGAAATTCAGAGTTTGTTCAGCTTAACATCCTAGGGGGCCGCTTTCCGGAAGAATGGGCAACGGATGCCGAGTGAGATGATTTGGGGGGGGGGGAGAGAGGGGAGGGAGGATCCTTATTTCTGTTATGAAGCAATGATATAATATAAAAAAAAAAATTCTTTTAATTTTTTTTTTTTTTTTTTTTTTTTTCTTTTCTTGTTCTGTATGGTTGTGTTTTGTTTTATTTTGTTATTATGGTTTGTTCTGTTCTTTCTAATGGGGGAGGGATAAAAGGGGGAAACTCCAGAGACAAAGAAAGACTAGATATTGTATAAAGGTTTATCTGGTTACACTACGCATTTCTCTATGTTCACTTTTATAATTATTAGTGCACTATATAAAGTTGAATGATGTATAGATACCTTCTCTTTTTTTAAAAAAAAAAAAAAACTAATCCATATGTTTTTTTTATGCACTATGTATACTCACTGTGACACATGTTTTTATACTTGGTAACCGAAATTGTAATAATCTTCTCTGTAAAAAAAAAAAAAAAAAAAAGAATAGGTGTAATTAGTTTAAATATCTGTAATTTGTTTATTATTTTCTTTAATTTAGTGATTTTGTTTGTACTTTAGCTAATTTAATTTAATTTAATTTAGGTAATTGTATTTAATTTAGATAATTTATTTAATTATAGTGTAGTGTTAGGTGTTAGTGTAACTTAGGTTAGGTTTTATTTTACAAGTAAATTTGTATTTATTTGAACTAGGTAGTTATTAAATAGTTAATAACTATTTAATAACTATTCTACCTAGTTAAAATAAATACAAACTTGCCTGTAAAATAAAAATAAACGTTAAGCTAGATACAATGTAACTATTAGTTATATTGTAGCTAGCTTAGAGTTTATTTTATAGATAAGTATTTAGTTTTAAATAGGAATAATTTAGTTAAAGGGACAGTCAAGTCCAAAAAACCCTTTAATTTTTCAAATAGGGCATGTAATTTTAAACAACTTTCCAATTTACTTTTATCAACAATTTTGCTTTGTTCTCTTGGTATTCTAGTTGAAAGCAAACCTAGGAAGGCACATATGATAATTTCTAAGCCCTTGAAGGCCGCCTCTATTTTATTTACTTTTCACAGCAGGGGAGAGCAAGCTTATGTAGGCCATATAGATAGCATTGTGATCACGCTCGTGGCTAGTGGCAGACACTGCACTAATTGGCAAAAATGCAAGTCAATAGATAATAACTAAAAGTCATGTGATTAGGGGCGGTCAGAAGATACTTAGATACAAGTTAGTCACAGAAGTAAAAAGTGTATTAATATAACAGTGTTGGTTTTGCAAAACTGGGGAATGGGTAATAAAGGTATTATCTATCTTTTTAAACAACAAAATTCTGGTGTTGACTGTCCCTTTAATGATAGGAATATTTATTTAGATTTATTTAAATTATATTTAAGTTAGTGGGTGTTAGGTTTAGGGTTAGACTTAGGTTTAGGGGTTAATAACTTTAATATAGTGGCCGCGACTTTGGGGGCGGCAGATTAGGGGTTAATAAATATAGGTAGGTGGCGGGGATGTTAGGGCCAGCAGATTAGGGGTTAATAATATTTAACTAATGTTTGCGAGGCGGGAGTGCGGCGAGTTAATATGTTTATTATAGTGGCCGCAACGTTGGGGGCGGCAGATTAGGGGTTAAAAAGTGTAGGTAGGTTGTGGCGACATTGGGGGTGGCAGATTAGGGGTTAATAAATATAATGTAGGTGTCGGCGATGTTGGGGTCAGCAGATTAGGGGTTCATAAATATAATGTAGGTGGCAGCGGTGTCTGGAGCGGCAGATTAGGGGTTAAAATTTTTATTATAGTGTTTGCGATGCGGGAGGGCCTCGGTTTAGGGGTTAATAGGTAGTTTATGGGTGTTAGTGTACTTTTTAGCACTTTAGTTATGAGTTTTATGTTACGGCGTTGTACCATAAAACTCATAACTACTGACTTTTAAATGCGTTGGGACTCTTGACAGGGTAGGGTGTACCGCTCACTTTTTGGCCTCCCAGGACAGACTCGTAATACTGGCGCTATGGAATTCCCATAGAAAAAAAGACTTTACGAAGTTTATGTAAGTCGTTTTGCGGTAAGGCCAAAGAAGTGTGCGGTCACCCTAAACCTTCAAGACTCGTAATAGCAGCGGGCGTAAAAAAGCAGCGTTAGGACCTCTTAACGCTGCTTTTTTACCCTAACGCACAACTCGTAATCTAGCCGTTAGTTATAAAAGTAAATAGGAAAGTTGTTAAACATTACACACCCTATCTGAAACATGAAAGTTTATTTTGGACTAGACTGTCCCTTTAATAAAAAATTGAACTTTTACATTTGGCAGTCTGGATCTTGGGTTTACTTTGAGTGCAGAGTTTGTGTTTTCCTTATGGCATATGTAGGTAAAAATGTCATCTTTCTTCCTCACAACAAAAATAAGATCAAGAGGAGTCTACTACTACTACTAAAAGAGCTAGAGTCCGTGTGAGAGATAGAGGAAGTGTCAGGTCTCTAAAAGAGAAAGTAGTATAACAGCGAGGAGACGCTAAATATTTTGATTTAAAGGGACATAATACTCATATGGTAAATCACTTGAAACTGATGCAGTATAACTGTAAAAAGCTGACATGAGAATATCGCGAGCATTTCTATGTAATAAAGGAAGATATTTTACCTCACAATTTCCTGTGTAAAAAGTTATACTTCAGCTGCTGTCAAGGAAAAAAAAATAATGAAGAAATTAACTAGAAATTGCCTTCCAATGGACGTGGTCACATGAGTGGGCGCCCATGGTGAAATCAGCTACGCTCCCATGCTCCGGGAATTGTCTCCCTAGACGGGCCTTTGCTATTGCCGCGACGGAACGCCAGTGACCGAAGCCTTGGCTGGTGTAACCTCTGTGCTGCAACGGAGTGAGCAATCAGTGAAGGGCTCACATTTAAGAATCATCCCTCTTCAGCACGGGCTCCCTCAGGGACGCTGAGGTTGAGGAACACCAGGTCTTCACTTGGGCTTAGCGGTCAGGGGCTGTGGGAATCCACCGTCAAGCTGAGAAATGAGGGGAAACAGCAGGGCAGGAACACTGCTGCAAGGGTTTCACAGGGAACAGACGATGGGACTGGTTATTCAAAAGAAGCCAAGATAAGTACCATTGTTCAGTGAACTTTGCATTTACCTTTGACTTGGTGGGTCATTTACTTAATCTTTGCCCACATTGCTTATTATGGGGCACCTGGGTGTGTAATCCTGAGCTTAAAGTAAGGAGGATTTCCTGCTAAAGGTAGGACCCAGGGCATACTATACACTACTGTATGGAAAATAGACGACTGACGACTATTCCCCTGTACACAGCAACAGTGATTCTGAGAATAATTAAATCTTTACCCCACTGGCTCTGCATAACAATATCTCCCCCCCCCCCCCCCACCTGGAGGCAAATAAGTAAAAAACTGTCTCAGCTCTTAAATACAATCCAGCAGAATACAAAGAGTAATGCTTGGACGCTATGATATGTGGCATGGCATACTTGTGAACCACTATGGTACACCTGCTCATACACTCATAAGTGAAAAGAGGGAAAAAGAGTGGGGAGAAGAGGTGAAGGATGGGGGACATAAGACTCTGGAAAGGACTGAAAGCAACTTTCTGATCTAGCGTAAAGCGCAGGGACTTTGTTGCTTTACCAAGGAGTCTAAAAGAGGGGAAGGAAGCGAGAAAAAGAGGAGGAAAGGGAAGGAGAGGGGAAAACAAGGGAAAAGAAGGAAATAACTCTTTCATGAACAGTAAAATTGCCTGGACTATAGTTGATCAATTAAGTCTAGCAGATTGTCCTGTACTGCTTTGAGACAGGAGACAAAACTCTTTTTAGCCACTTTAGAACAAATTTCGCAGCCTGCCAGTGTCTATCCCCGTACCTTGTGGCTCAGTTGTATTTTCTGTTCTTTTCTTGTATTATTCTGTTTCCCGTTTGCTGGTGCAGCAGAGGAGATTCAAGTTTACATATGCAGTAATTTGGCACATTTTATAGGTGTGTTATAAAATTGGAACCTGATCTAAAAGTTTAATTTGTAAAACTGAACTATCGTAACTCCTAAACTTATTCAACTTTCTTTGTGACTGAATTAGCTGGAATTGAAAACTCAAAGGGGATAAGTTGGGCAGAACAATCAGATAACTCATAAACCTCCTGAATTGTGTATGGCAGGCTATATATTGTTGGGACTCAATGTAATACTCTCTGTAATAGATATTTAGACGTCTGTTTTTTAGTACACCAGACTAGGCTTAGGGCCATTAAATACAGCAGGAAGGTGGGCAACCTGGTTAGCTGGGTAGGGGGTAGGTGTGAAATAATAACAGAGCAAACAAAATACAGAAAGATACAGCACAAATACATAGGGATAAGGGAGACAGATAAGGAAAAGTCTTAAATGTTACTTATCGCATGGACTGTTATAGCAAAGTAAGAAGCCTTGGGCAATTTATTTGTGCTACCTCTATTTGAACTGACATACAAGATTTAACTTAGTAATAAGTAATGTAATATCGTTTAAGGTAACTGCTCCGTGGGTCCTTTCCCTTCCCTTCTCACCCCCTTTTCACACAGTTAAACCTTTAACACTAAAGGACTAGGTATTCACCCTAATCGTAGGGAAATTCACTTGTATTGGAGATATTAAACACTCACACATTAAAGTACACATCCTATATGGATAGATATATATCTAAAAGCAAGTTTAGATCACCTAACATGATTTCCAGGAATAAAAATCACGATAAAAAAGGCAATAAATCTACACTAGAGGCACTAGGAGGTCCTGAAGAAAACACTTCACAAGGCACGAATAATGAGGATTTAATCAGACAACTAAACTCACTTTTTTCACCGAAATTTGATCTAATACAAAATAGCATAACAAATGTCTAATGAAGTTAAACACTTTGCAAATAGCATTATACATGTAGAACAAAGGGTGTCAGATCTTGAGGATAGAGAGATAAAAAGAGATCAATCAACACAAAATATGTCAGAACAATTAGAAGCTATGAAAGCGAAACTTGAAGACCTAGAAAATCGCACTAGGCGAAACAATCTTAGACTAGTAGGCCTAACGGAAGGAATTGCAGAGAAAGAGCTGAAAGATTTTGCAGAGATTGAGCTTCTGAAACTATTAAAAAACATAATTTATGCTTACCTGATAAATTTATTTCTCTTGTGGTATATCCAGTCCACGGATCATCCATTACTTGTGGGATATTCTCCTTCCCAACAGGAAGTTGCAAGAGGATCACCCACAGCAGAGCTGCTATATAGCTCCTCCCCTAACTGCCATATACAGTCAATCGACCGAAAACAAGCAGAGAAAGGAGAAACCATAGGGTGCAGTGGTGACTGTAGTTTAAAATTAAAAAATACCTGCAATAAAAAAGGACAGGGAGGGCCGTGGACTGGATACACCACAAGAGAAATAAATTTATCAGGTAAGCATAAATTATGTTTTCTCTTGTAAGGTGTATCCAGTCCATGGATCATCCATTACTTGTGGGATACCAATACCAAAGCTAAAATACACGGATGATGGGAGGGACAAGGCAGGTACTTAAACGGAAGGTACCACTGCCTGTAAAACCTTTCTCCCAAAAATAGCCTCCGAAGAAGCAAAAGTATCAAATTCATAGAATTTTGAAAAGCTATGAAGCGAAGACCAAGTCGCCGCCTTGCAAATCTGTTCAACAGAAGCCTCATTTTTAAAGGCCCATGTGGAAGCCACAGCTCTAGTAGAATGAGCTGTAATCCTTTCAGGAGGCTGCTGGCCAGCAGTCTCATAAGCTAAGCGTTTTATACTCCTTAGCCAAAAAGAAAGATAAGTTGCCGAAGCCTTTTGGCCTCTCCTCTGTCCAGAGTAGACAACAAACAAAGCAGATGTTTGACGAAAATCTTTAGTAGCTTGTAAATAATACTTTAAAGCACAAACCACGTCAAGATTGTGTAATAGACGTTCCTTCTTTGAAGAAGGATTAGGACACAATGATGGAACCACAATCTCCTGATTGATATTCTTATTAGATACCACCTTAGGTAAAAACCCAGGTTTGGTACGCAGAACTACCTTATCTGCATGGAAGATCAGATAAGGAGAATCACATTGTAAGGCAGACAACTCGGAAACTCTACGAGCCGAGGAAATAGCTACCAAAAAAAGAACTTTCCAAGATAAAAGTTTGATATTTATGGAATGAAGAGGTTCAAACGGAACCCCCTGAAGAACTTTAAGAACCAAATTTAAGCTACAAGGTGGAGCAACAGGTTTAAACACAGGCTTGATTCTAACTAAAGCCTGACAAAATGCCTGAACGTCTGGAACATCCGCCAGACGCTTGTGCAAAAGAATAGACAGAGCAGAAATCTGTCCCTTTAAGGAACTAGCTGACAATCCCTTCTCCAATCCTTCTTGGAGAAAAGATAATATCCTGGGAATCCTGACCTTACTCCATGAGTAGCCCTTGGATTCACACCAATAAAGATATTTACACCATATCTTATGATAGATTTTCCTGGTGACAGGCTTTCGAGCCTGAATTAAGGTGTCAATGACTCGGAGAAACCACGCTTTGATAAAATCAAGCGTTCAATCTCCAGGCAGTCAGCCTCAGAGAAATTAGATTTGGATGGTTGAAAGGACCTTGAAGTAGAAGAACCTGTCTCAGCGGCAGAGTCCATGGTGGAAAGGATGACATGTCCACCAGATCTGCATACCAAGTCCTGCATGGCCACGCAGGCGTTATCAAGATCACCGATGCTCTCTCCTGCTTGATTTTGGCAATCAGACGAGGGAGCAGAGGAAACGGTGGAAACACATAAGCCAGGTTGAAGGACCAAGGCGCTGCTAGAGCATCTATCAGCGTTGCCTTGGGGTCCCTGGACCTGGATCCGTAACAAGGAAGTTTGGCGTTCTGGCGAGACGCCATGAGATCCAATTCTGGTTTGCCCCAACTATGAATCAATTGTGCAAACACCTCCGGATGGAGTTCCCACTCCCCCGGATGAAAAGTCTGTCGACTTAGAAAATCTGCCTCCCAGTTCTCTACACCTGGGATATGGATAGCTGATAGGTGGCAAGAGTGAATCTCTGCCCAGCAAATTATCTTTGAGACTTCTAACATCGCTAGGGAACTCCTTGTTCCCCCTTGATGGTTGATGTAAGCCACAATCGTGATGTTGTCCGACTGAAATCTTATGAACCTCATTGTCGCTAGCTGAGGCCAAGCCTGAAGAGCCCTGAATATCGCTCTTAGTTCCAGAATGTTTATCGGAAGGAGTGTCTCCTCCTGAGTCCACGATCCCTGAGCCTTCAGGGAGTTCCAGACTGCCCCCCAGCCTAGAAGGCTGGCATCTGTTGTTACAATTGTCCAATCTGGCCTGCGAAAGGTCATACCTTTGGACAGATGGACCCGAGATAGCCACCAGAGAAGAGAATCCCTGGTCTCTTCTTTAGTAGAGGGGACAAATCTGTGTAATCCCCATTCCACTGGCTGAGCATGCAGAGTTGCAGCGGTCTGAGATGTAGGCGGGCGAACGGCACTATGTCCATTGCCGCTACCATTAAGCCGATTACTTCCATACGCTGAGCCACCAAAGGGCGAGGAGTGGAATAAAGAACACGGCAGGAATTTAGAAGTTTTGATAACCTGGTCTCTGTCAGGTAAATCTTCATTTCTACAGAATCTATTAGAGTTCCCAGAAAGGAGACTCTTGTGAGAGGGGATAGAGAACTCTTTTCTTCGTTCACTTTCCACCCATGCGACCTCAGAAATGCCAGAACTATGTCCGTATGAGACTTGGCAATTTTGAAATTTGACGCCTGTATCAGAATGTCGTCTAAATAAGGGGCCACTGCTATGCCCCGCGGCCTTAGGACCGCCAGAAGTGACCCCAGAACCTTCGTAAAGATTCTTGGGGCTGTAGCTAACCCAAATGGAAGAGCTACAAACTGGTAATGCCTGTCTAGGAAGGCAAACCTGAGAAACCGATGATGATCTTTGTGTATCGGAATGTGAAGATACGCATCCTTTAAATCCACTGTAGTCATGTATTGACCCTCCTGGATCATAGGCAGGATGGTACGAATAGTCTCCATCTTTAATGATGGGACCCTGAGAAATTTGTTTAAGATCTTGAGATCTAAGATTGGTCTGAAGGTTCCCTCTTTTTTGGGAACCACAAACAGATTTGAATAGAATCCTTGTCCCTGTTCCTCCTTTGGAACTGGGTGGATCACTCCCATAACTAGGAGGTCTTGAACACAGTGTAAAAAAACAACTATGTTACACCACTTCTCTCTTACTACCTCCATGCTTGTTGAGAGTTGCAAGAGAATAACTGGATATGGCAGTTAGGGGAGGAGCTATATAGCAGCTCTGCTGTGGGTGATCCTCTTGCAACTTCCTGTTGGGAAGGAGAATATCCCACAAGTAATGGATGATCCGTGGACTGGATACACCTTACAAGAGAAATTGATACAACGGTGTCCACAATAGAAGTGGAAATAATCCACAGAATAAGCCCAGAAAGAAGAGTGGCAAATGGAGACTGCATTAATAGAGTGGTTATCATGAAGATGTTAATTTTTCAGGATAAAATCAGAATAATTAATGCATATAGGAAAACAAACAACAAATTAAATTACAAAGGTAAAAAAAACTTCTAATATTTTATGATTACTCAGCAGAAACCTAACAAAAGGCGGAACATGGCACCGTTATGCACTAAACTTATTCAAGCAGGCTGGAAAGCTAGATTATTATACCCAGCCAAAATTAATATACAAACTAAAGATGGTAATAAATTGTTCACGGAAGAAGCAGAGGTTAAACTCTTTTTAGAAAATAATCATGGAGGTAGCTAGAAGTAATGATAAGGATAATGGAATCCAAACTGGGCTGTTTAAAGTTTTAACCGGATTAGTATACTCAGCCATAATGAATTTACAAACTAAAGAGGGTAACAAAATGCTTTCAGAAGAAGCAGAAATTATGCTTTCTGCAGAATTTAGTTATGGAGTCAGTGAGAAGCAATGCTAGGGCTGGTGGAATCCAGGTGGGGTTAGTTAAATTACCCACTCTCGTTTCGTTTTTTTTTTTTATTACTTCCTGTGTTTTTATATAATGCGTCTGCTTGCTGCCCCTTCTCTCTTAAACTTGGTAGAGACACTTATGGAGTCAGTCTCTTCTCTTATAATTGTAAAAGTTATTTATTTTATTTGGTTAAAAAACAATATCATGGAATATAGGTGGGATTACTTCACCTATTAAAAGGAAATCTATATTAAAATATGCAAATAAATTGGGGGCTCAGATACTTTTACTCTAAGAAACATCTGAAAAGTGAAGAAGCAAGTAAATTAAAGGGAGGATAGGTTAAAGAAATAATTTTTACTGGGGTTGCAATTCTGTTTAATAAGAGATTAGAATATAAAATTACTAATACAATTATAGTTACAGTGAAAATCTCGGCAGGGCCCTCTACCCACTTGACCCCTGCAAAAGCTATCCTGTACACCGACTATGTTTACAGCGCTGCGGAATCTGTTGGCACTCTACAAATACCTAATAATAATAATAATAATAATAGTTAAAGATGAGAGATTTATTATTCTGTCAGTAATGATTGAAGAGAAATAATATATATTATGTAATGTATATGGCCTAATTTTTAAGATCCTGGCTTTTGGCAAAAAATCTGAGACCATTTATTGATATATACAGATAAACAGTTAATAATAGGTGGAGATTTTAATTTAACTCTCAATTTAATTTTAGATAGGAGGAAGACATTGGGGGAACAGAACCCACTCAAAACAGAAGTCAATAAAAACACTTGTGCAAAAAGGAAAAGTATAAGTATTAAGTATAATACTTAAAAATCTGAAAAAAGACCTAAGATCACAAGACATTTGGATAATCTTGAACCCAGATGCTAGGGAATACTTGTGTCTCTCTAAATCGAATCACTCTTTTTCCAGAATAGATCTTTTCCTGGTTTTAGATTACATGATTAACCAAGTACAGGAAGCTAAAATTGACCAAGTTACAAAATCAGACCATGCCTCCATTACCATTGCATTAAACACATCCCCCCCAAAAACACTTCTCCTGAATAAATTTTGGAAGGGACAACTTACTCCCTCTGCAGATTTCAATGAATCCAAAATAATAGTTATTCCAAAGCGAGGGAAAGACCCACATTTACTAGAATCATACAGACAATTTTACTACTAAACATCAATTACAAAATAGTTACAAGTATCATAGCAAAAACATTACATACAATTCTGGGGGGAATAATCCACCAAAATTAGACGGGCTTTATGAATGGTCACTCATCTAACATTAATCTAAGGAAATTATACTTAACAATTTCAGATGTCTGGTATAATAAAAAAATTAAGAAGGAAAAAAATGGGGACGACTCATCGGTAATATCGCTAGACGCGCATAAAGCCTTTGACTCAATTGTCTGGGATCACATATTTACAGCACAAACTAAATTTGGGTTTTCTGGAAATTGTTATAACATGATAGAACTTCTATACAGAAAGTCCCAAGCAGCGCTAGTCATAAATAAACATAAAACAGAAATTTTTTCCATTATAAATGTTTTTCCATTATTGAGAGGAACTCGCCAAGGATGCCCCCTTTCTCCCCTAATTTTTAACTTAGCCCTAGAACCACTATTGATTGCATTGAGATTAAATATTCCAGGAATAGTAATTCAGGGCAAAGAGATTAAACTTGCAGTATACGCAGATGACCTAATTTGTCAAACTGTGGGAATGTTTGCGTCATTCTCAGGCTATAAAATTAACACAAACAAATCAGAAGTCTTATGGATTCATAAAGGACAGGATTCAGATACTCAATTTTTTAAAGTAAAGCACTCAGTCTATCTAGGGCTTAAAGGGACAGTCAAGTAAAAAAAAAAACTTTCATGATTTAAATAGGGCATGTAATTTTAAACAACTTTCCAATTTACTTTTATCACCAATGTTGCTTTGTTCTCTTGGTATTCTTAGTTGAAAGCTAAACCTAGGAGGTGCATATGCTAATTTCTTAGACCTTGAAAACTGCTTCTAATCTTAATGCATTTTTTTGACCACTAGAGGGCATTAGTTCATATGTTTCCTATAGATAACATTGAGCTCATGCATGTGAAGTTACCCTGGACTGAGCACTGATTGGCTAAAATGAAAGTCTGTCAAAAGAACTGAAATAAGAGGGCAGTCTGCAGAGGCTTAGATACAAGGTAATCACAGAGGTAAAAAGTGTATTTCTATAACAGTGTTGGTAATGCAAAACTGGGGAATGGGTAATAAAGGGATTATCTTTCTTTTGAAACAACAAAAATTCTGGTGTTGACTGTCCCTTTAAGTTTTCCGTGGATCCAGCTGAGATATACTCTTTAAATATAAGGGAATCTGTCAGGCTTTAAGTTGACACTTAAACATTGGGAAAAACTCCCCTTCGCTTTATGGTAAAATAAACTTATTGAAAATGATAGCGCTACCACGATTACTACATATTTTCCAAAATATCCCATTGCTAATTAAAAAAAATGAAATAAAGGAAATTGGGGGAACAAGAAAGTAAGACTAAGCCATAAAAAAATAAACGCTTCCAAAAAAAAAAAATAATAACTAGGACTGACCCTAGCAAATATTTCTCTATATAATTTAATGGCAGTGGGGAAGATTGCCCTAGATTGGTTATTGGATATAGGACATTTCACCATACTAGATCTTGAATCTCATTTAGTTAAACCTCTATATCTTAAAAACATTGTCCATTTAGAAATTAAAGAGCTTCCGCTGTATATTAAGACAATAGATCTATTGAAGGACCCAATAATAGCATGGCATAGTATCTGCAAAAAAAAAATAAAAAATTTAAATTTGCAGTATCGCATATCCTCTCTATTAAGGGAAATCAGGACTTCCAACTGGGATACCTAGCTAACGTAGGCTCGATTTGGAAAAAACACGGCCTAGTTAATATGACGCAACTAGTAAGAGATTACTGTTTAAAACTTATAAGATTATATGGGAGAATGTTGTACTACCCCCCACTCGTACCAGTATTGAATGCATGTAATAAATAATATAGATTATGAAAAACAATTGGAGAGGGTTACATCAAAATGGATAGACATGCGGGCCACAGTACTATCACAAAATCATGTGGATATCAGTTTTATCCAATCCTCAATTCTTGAAGTAACGCAAATAACCCTTTCCTCCACCTGGAGAGAATAACATATCAAACTACTTCTTTTGACTTTCTTTACTCCTGAGAAAGGCTCTCGGTGTGGAAACCTTAACTTCAACTGCTGCCCTAGGTGCTCTTTACCCTCGGCCAATCTTATACACATGCTCTGGGATTGCCCAAGGATCCAACATTTCTGGCTCAAACTACAATATTGGCTTAATAAAAAGTTGGGGATCTCCCCTCTGATTTTAACTGCACTGCAAATAGTGTACCTATGGAAGGATCCGGAGGAACAGCAGGTAAACACTAAAATTGTTAACATGGCCATATTAGCAGCTTGATACTTAATCCTTAAAAAATGGAAAGGAAAGGCCCAGTATTCCAGAGGTTAAAAATTGTCTTAAAAAACAATGTATTCTTGAACAGATTGATACTAACCTAAACGGTGAACGTGATGTTTCTGTATTTTTTCGGAAGTGGTCAGTTTTTATAAAATCCTTCCCTCCGAGTGAAATTGATCAGTTAATTTCCCATTTAGAAACACAGAACTTGTGTTGCTTGGTATATGGTAATAAGTCTCCCATCCTTCTTTCTCCCTCCTTTCTTCTTCTCCTTCCCCCTCCTCCCCCCCTTTTTTTGTTTTCCTGTTTCAGGTATGGTTCAGTCTTGAACCACCAACCTGGCCCTTTTTGGGCCGGACACAGATTTGGTTTGTTGTTATATATGCGGGCTGTGGTTAAATGTTATATGTTGTTGAATTAAGAAAATAATAAAAACACCCCAACAGAATATTACAGACACCAGGTCGTGCAGCCGACTCCACACAATAAGATTAGTAGGGGTACTATATTGTACCCTAGTCAACAATTTAGAAGTAGGCATTTCTGTTAGGTTATAAAATCTTCAGGATACATGCATGTCAGCAAATGTCTATAACTGTCAGAGGTATTTTCTTTTCCTTGTAGGTTTTTTTTTTTTTTTTGCATGGTACTTGGTTAATGCAAATGTATTCTTTTTTTTCTTTACCCTCTTTCTTAAGCACCCTGCAAGGTGCTCCATTGTAATTTACTTTCCATGTCTTTTTGTGAAATCATATGTTTAAGTTAAACTGTATATTCTGTTGGATAATAAAGATAAAAAAAATAAATAAAAAAAATAGATAGACATGCAATTTCCCAACCTCTCAATGCAGACAGTTCTTAAAAGTATAGAAAGGGTAGAGGAAGCCTCTGTCTCAATGTCAATGGGTGAACAACATGTTAAAATAATATGGATTAAACCAACAAAAAGCACACAATTGGGAGAGAATCAAATAGCAAAATTTAGTCCTCTGCTCTTAGGTCTAATCTATTTAGACAGTCCACTGGTGGACGGGGAATAACCACACAACTGCTCCTTTAGTTATACTCATACACCCAGCAAGAAATTCAAATTGGTGTCTCACCACCAGTTATCGAGTCCGTTATAACTTACGGTAGTGTACCAAAGAATGGATTCTAGTGTGCTGTCCCGCAGAACCAGGCTGCGGTCATGGAGCAGTGGAAGCGTGGAGAGTAGAAAGTAGGCGGCAGAGAACGCTGAATTCCCAATCGACCAGGCAAAGGGGCGTGTTGCATACACGCTGACGTCCTATACGTCACTCAGCTGGATCCAAGCTTTGTTGTCAGGGGCGTATCGCCCAAGCGTAACCACACTTTCCACCAATGAGAGAAGTGAGAAGTTCCGTCAGTCTGTCAACGATGCCAAGAGAATAAGGTAAACCCCGTAACTCCCCGGGAGCTCAAAGAAGATAGAGGACTTGTAGGCAGGGTGCCGTATCGCTCAAACAGGCAGGAGCTACATCACCATAAGAAAACTTGGAGAGCGGACGGCATGTAGATTAAAAACAAGTCTTTATTCCAATAAAGTTAAAATGAGATGGAACAAACAGCAAAAAAGTTGCACATAAGCACCTGGGGTAGGCAAGCTTACGCGTTTCGGCTTTTAAGCCGTAATCATAGCATGAGGTAGCCTCTACCAGGTGATACTTATATACACATATAATTAATAGCATCACAGGTTCAAAGGTTAAAAAAACTTCCCCAGGTGAGTTAACACTTAATGTGCCAGAAACCGTTCCTGGTCTGAATATAGTTCATAAAGCTACTCAAAACATTGGTACATATGAAAAATATATAGGTATAAATAAGAACAGTGATGATGAATAGGTCATAAAAGTATAGATATGAAAAAACAACAACAACAACAATTTGTATAGTAAAATCAAAATGTTAGAACGACCCTATGATGGATATAAGACATGTATAAAATTTCTAATAACGTACCGACCATTATAATGTTATTCAAATCAATAAAGATCCCTGGAATTTCTAAGTCCCACATTAGTATACACCATATGATAATATATAAAACACAAAACGTGTATACATAGGGAATACATATATGCTGGGACTAAAGTTTGAAGTATAAAAGGTACTATAAAATAATCACACATATCTATATGTATGTGCGTGTGTCTCCGTGTGCCTCAACTATACATAGCATAGCTACCATAGGGCCCAAATTAAGGGCTGATATTGTAAATGGAACTGCACAGATTGGTTGAACTACACGCATAATAGTGTTCCAAAGCATTAATACCATAAATTAATACTAAAGCATGACCCTAGATGAAATATATTGGAGAGGGTTAACCTATAAAATGATATATATACATGCTATACAAAAGGGCTAATAAACCCATACTTGTACTATATCAACAGGGATATATAAGTGTGGATTCAAAGGTATCTAATGAATGTACTATACATATGTAGTCATATTGAAAAGGGGGGGGGGAAAGAATTTAGGTAGAGGGTACTCACCGAGGGGTATTTATGGAAGTGAAGTTAAATGGCTGGAGTAAAAGATAGAAATATTACTCCCAATAGTTAATAAGGTCGAACTCGGAGTTAAGTCCATATGGGATCTTAGTCTCCAGCTTAAAAATCCACAACATCTCCCGTTTCCCTAGGATGGTATCCTTATCACCTCCCCTTTTCGGGTAAGGGACCATATCGATAGGTTGCCAGGAGAAGCAGGACAATTCCTTGTTGTGAACCACTGAAAAATGGTGCACCAATGGAGTAGAAGCTTTGCCTACTCGTATGGTGGAGAGATGTTCTCTCACTCGAGATCTGACATCTCTAATCATTCATCTGCAACGAGCATCTTAATATATGCAGTATAGTTAAACATCATTTTAAGATGATGTGTACAAGAGGGTGTCAGATGTTCCTACCGTAGGAATCGGACACTGGGAAACATTTTGTCACCCACAGTCCTGAAGAAGCCACCACTACAAACCAGCTTGTGGCTGACCCATAAAGGGTCATACAGGTGCGGCAGCTCCAGGTGTGGGGCATGCGAATACTTGATAGTGTCTGATACTTTTAGATCTTCCAAAACTGGTAAAGTATATGACATTAACTTTTGTCTCAATTGCACGTCTACATACGTCATATATTGTGTTACGTGCACAGTATGTGGCAAACAATATATTGGACTCACGACTAGAGATGTCAGATCTCGAGTGAGAGAACATCTCTCCACCATACGAGTAGGCAAAGCTTCTACTCCAAGGAATTGTCCTGCTTCTCCTGGCAACCTATCAATATGGTCCCTTACCCGAAAAGGGGAGGTGATAGGGATACCATCCTAGGGAAACGGGAGATGTTGTGGATTTTTAAGCTGGAGACTAAGATCCCATATGGACTTAACTCTGAGTTCGACCTTATTAACTATTGGGAGTAATATTTCTATCTTTTACTAAAGCCATTTAACTTCACTTCCATAAATACCCCTCGGTGAGTACCCTCTACCTACATTCTTCCCCCCCCCCTTTTCAATATGACTACATATGTATAGTACATTCATTAGATACCTTTGAATCCACTCTAATATATCCCTGTTGATATAGTACAAGTATGGGTTTATTAGCCCTTTTGTATAACATGTATATATATATATATATATATATAATTTTATAGGTTAACCCTCTCCAATATATTTCATCTAGGGTCATGCTTTACTCTTCATTTATGGTATTAATGCTTTGGAACACTATTATGCGTGTAGTTCAACCAATCTGTGCAGTTCCATTTACAATATCAGCCCTTAATTTGGGCCCTATGGTAGCTATGCTATGTATAGTTGAGGCACACGGAGACACACGCACATACATATAGATATGTGTGATTATTTTATAGTACCGTTTATACTTCAAACTTTAGTCCCAGCATATATGTATTCCCTATGTATACACGTTTTGTGTTTTATATATTATCATATGGTGTATACTAATGTGGGACTTAGAAATTCCAGGGATCTTTATTGATTTGAATAACATTATAATGGTCGGTACGTTATTAGAAATTTTATACATGTCTTATATCCATCATAGGGTCGTTCTAACATTTTGATTTTACTATACAAATTGTTGTTGTTGTTGTTTTTTCATATCTATACTTTTATGACCTATTCATCATCACTGTTCTTATTTATACCTATATATTTTTCATATGTACCAATGTTTTGAGTAGCTTTATGAACTATATTCAGACCAGGACCGGTTTCTGGCACATTAAGTGTTAAGTCACCTGGGGAAGTTGTTTTAACCCTTGAACCTGTGATGCTATTAATTATATGTGTATATAAGTATCACCTGGTATAGGCTACCTCATGCTATGATTACGGCTTAACAGCCGAAACGCGTAAGCTTGCCTACCCCATGTGCTTATGTGCAACTTTTTTGCTGTTCGTACCATCTCATTTTAACTTTATTGGAATAAAGACTTGTTTTTAATATACATGCCGTCCGCTCTCCAAGTTTTCTTATGATGATGTAAAATAATATGGATGACATTTTACGCCAGAAATTGTGTCTAAATGGGGGAATTTACAAAGTCAGACATAATTGTGAGAAATGCAGGTTGGATAAAGCAAATTTAATACATTGTTTATGATCATGCCCGAAATTACAAACATTTTGAATAATGTTATTTTACTGGGCCAACAAAATGTGTATTGTTCAGGTGTCACTTCAAGCAGAACATGTTATTATTTTTAAACTTTAACAAAAATAAAATTTAAAAAAAAAAAAAAAAAAAAAAAAAAAAAAAAAAAAGAAATCCCACAGTGTAGGATCCTTTTTATTATACAAAAATCAAACAGAGAGAATGTATTCACAACATGCACTACTGTTGTGAAAAAGCAAGGGATAAAAAAGGCACACAGAATTTTGGTAAATAATCAAATTTATTAATTCCTATTTAAATCCCAAACCACATTAATGTGGATCACAAAAAGTGACAAAGTCAATCATACTTTGAAAGAGAACATTTTTAACTAAAACAGCAAAATTCAAAGACTAAATGCTACTAAAAGGCCAGAAACCTCTAAGCATACGTATGCTAATTAACTAGGGGTGCAGCCTAACCTACTATCTATGACTCAGACAGATATCTATAACATAGGCAGGTAACATATAGTAAGCAAAAAACCTTAAGTAAATTAACATTACGGTTACAAGTAAGAACATAAAAGAAACATTTTCATTTTATCCTAAATAGATCAGAAAAAAATGACCGGCAAATGTCTTAGTATAGCATCTGAAATACAGACAATGGTGATTGCTGCTGGAAGTGCAAGTTCAGTTATTTTACTTAGCTGCTGTCTGTAGATCCATTATTCCAATCCAGAGAGGATGCAGCATTCAGAGCGTGTGATGTCACTTGCAGCCTAAGGTGTGGTTGTAAGCCTGCTGGCAATAGGTTCGATTGCAAGAGGTGTGTCCCAAAGGCCGAGAATCCGTCCACTGGATTGGTCAGTTGCTCAGGTGAAAGAAACCAGGCTTCCACCGATGTTATGTAGCTAAGCACATACCAGGATGCACCGTATACTCAGGAAAGTAAGTTGAAACAGCCACACACAAGAGCCAAAAGATTTCTCAGTAAAAGGGATCTCTTATCTTTAAACACCTTCAGGTGGATATTGCACGTTCAGTCCAGCGCAAATAAGGAAACCACAATCTCCAATACTTAGCCGCTTTTCAAGCACACACGCTCTTTCTCAGCATGTAGTGTCAGCATGAAGTCAGTTCCAGGGCTAACAATAAACTTGTACCGTAATGTCTTTTCTTTGCTATCTTTGAAAAGATAGCAAAGAAAAGACATTACGGTACAAGTTTATTGCGGTACAAGTTTCCTTATTTGCGCTGGACTGAACGTGCAATATCCACCTGAAGGTGTTTAAAGATAAGAGATCCCTTTTACTGAGAAATCTTTTGGCTCTTGTGTGTGGCTGTTTCAACTTACTTTCCTGAGTATACGGTGCATCCTGGTATGTGCTTAGCTACATAACATCGGTGGAAGCCTGGTTTCTTTCACCTGAGCAACTGACCAATCCAGTGGACGGATTCTCGGCCTTTGGGACACACCTCTTGCAATCGAACCTATTGCCAGCAGGCTTACAACCACACCTTAGGCTGCAAGTGACATCACACGCTCTGAATGCTGCATCCTCTCTGGATTGGAATAATGGATCTACAGACAGCAGCTAAGTAAAATAACTGAACTTGCACTTCCAGCAGCAATCACCATTGTCTGTATTTCAGATGCTATACTAAGACATTTGCCGGTCATTTTTTTCTGATCTATTTAGGATAAAATGAAAATGTTTCTTTTATGTTCTTACTTGTAACCGTAATGTTAATTTACTTAAGGTTTTTTGCTTACTATATGTTACCTGCCTATGTTATAGATATCTGTCTGAGTCATAGATAGTAGGTTAGGCTGCACCCCTAGTTAATTAGCATACGTATGCTTAGAGGTTTCTGGCCTTTTAGTAGCATTTAGTCTTTGAATTTTGCTGTTTTAGTTAAAAATGTTCTCTTTCAAAGTATGATTGACTGTGTCACTTTTTGTGATCCACATCAATGTGGTTTGGGATTTAAATAGGAATTAATAAATTTGATTATTTACCAAAATTCTGTGTGCCTTTTTTATCCCTTGCTTTTTCACAACAGTAGTGCATGTTGTGAATACATTCTCTCTGTTTGATTTTTGTATAATTCATTTTCAAGGGTGGCACCAGAGAATAATTATTCTTTTTTTGGTTTAGCAGTATTATCTACTCTCTCATACACTTTTTTTATTGATCCTTTTTATTATGTTAATTCTATTAAGTGGGAATCCGATCCTAAAACAATGGAAAAATACACGGGCACCCTCCCTTAAAGCACTGTAAACGTGGTAAAGAAGCAATTTTTGATCGAACAAAACGATATCTAGTTTAATCTTGAGATTAATGTTGAAAGGTTCTTTGAGAAATGGACATTTTGAATTAAAAACACAAGATAGGGGAGCATTTTAGGGGGGAACTTCCGGGCAGCGGCCATATTAGGTCGCATAGCTGCTTGCTGCTACTGCATTTTTTTGAAAAACTGGAATATCTACCTTCTAACTGACTGATCCAAGCTACATTCCATGAGAGCTGCCTTCACATTTGATAGCACTGGCTATTGAGCCCAGAATTTCATGATTTGCTGTTGGCATCGGCGCCTGGAGCCGTTTTGAGATCTCGGCCTTTAACATACCCCCCCGGCAGGGAGCCCTAGGCCCTGTCGTTAGTAGCACCATGTGTGCTGTCTTTTACAGAATTCACTTTGCCATCTATAACCATCGCACATTTCAGAGGAACCACTAAAAGGATTCATTTACTCAGCTAGCGATTGCACCTGGCCCTTAACAGAGACTTGCCTGATCTTTCTATTACAAATGGAGGGCCTACAAAGATGGGAATCTCAAATGACCCAGTTCATGGAAGACTACTACCAGACCTTGGAGAGAGACCTGCGTGGCTTTCTCATAATGGCCCTAAACAGCAAGAGGATAACAGCGGAACCCGAAGTTCAGTTCTTCAGGAACATGGCTGAATCTACTGCAACTTATGAGCCTGGAGTTACTAATACGGAAGGCTCTAATGTAACTATTCTGGCAGCGGACTCTAGGCTAACTGATTTACATTAAAAAACCATGGGGGAGCGATCTGCTTTGAGGGCAGCCGAATGCCTTTCAAATCCGCTAAAGGTGACAGCCCTTCCTCACAAACCAAGCGACACAGCTCTGGCCACCTTTGTTAATTGGAACCCAGGCGGATCCGCGAAGCTAATACTCCTATATCGGAAGGGAGAGTTTCCCCACGCATGCTTGCCTTCTACTCGCACAACCCAGGGAGACATGCTGCTCTTAGAGAAGCCTCTTACACTGCAAAGAACACAAGATCTGCATGCAGACATTCTCGGTCATCTGGGACTTGCTTTAATAGCAGATGATATGGTATTTGTGGGGCACAGAGTGAGTGAACGTAAAGGAATAGGATAAATATCGGAACTGCCTGAATGGGGGACTTTGTGCTTATTATTTTCATCACAAGAGCCCGGTGTGTTATGTTTTTGGGTTTAGCCCTGCCTGTAATTGTTTTTTATTGGAGATCCAATTATCTGGCGCTCTCAACAAATTTTTCAGCTACTTACTACTACTACTCTTTTTTTTAAAGGGCACAATAAGATTTGTGTTTTATGCAGAGAGCGGGGTTAGGTCTACATACATTAGTTTACATGTGTCTGATGGCTATTGGGGTAAATTACTAATAGGTCTCCCCTTTTTAGCTTACCCTTGATTACAATAAATCTGTTTGGGTTTACATGAGGGATCTTTAAATATCTCCTATAGTTTTATAGTACTGTATCACTAACTGCGCAAGTCATGGCGACTCAGCTATCTGCGGCCGAGATGGCTGTGTCTAACTTGTCTGTTTCATATTTGAATCTTATTGTTGCGCAGGGGGTGTAAGAATACGCATCAAATGTTTTTATAGTCTTTTTTTTTTTTTTTTTTTTTTTTTTATTTTAATATTTTTATTGAGGACAAGAGATATACATAATACAATAACTTAGATAGAGCAGATCTTCAAATATACCAAATATACATATCATATAAGGTCATATATATTTGCATTTAGCTACAGTCCTCTTTTTCTTTTCCCCTTTTAGCAAGATAATAGATCACTCTTGGACCTAAAGGCATAGTCTGAGTCAGATCCAGGGGTTTATACATATCAAAGATTTGATGAAAAGTAAACATAGAATAAAACAAAAAACTGCATCCAACTATTTAAACATTGTTAGCATACAACTATTCAGATAGATTGTTAGACGCTATTGCTAAAACTGGTGCGCTGAGAAACTTTAGACACTTCAAGCAATTACAGAATATCAGCAAGTGGGCTCTTGTTACAGGAAGGGAGCTTGAAATCCATACATGTGATGCCGCAGGAATGTTGTACTTAGAAAACAAACAAACAAAAAACAGGATAATAAACTTTTACAATTATGTCAACCACCCCGTGGGCTCTGCCCTGGCGTACATTTATAAATTCCTTATTCATAACATTTGTAAGAATAGAGTTGCAGCATTAGAACAAATGCTCTGCATGATTCCTTCTGCAATTAAAATATAAGGCTTTATGTATCTCAGGTATCAGAATTGCTTATGTCCACCCAGCAGCCCCGGCCGTGGGCCGCCAGGTCTGGACGGCAGCCATATGTTAATTCCATAGTGTGGGTTAGTAACTCAATGATCCTGTCAACACCTACCCTGCAAATTGTGTATTATAGCAGTGATTGCCCCAGGGGCCCCCCCTAACCCCTAAAGGAGGCATCGGATTATATTGGGCACTGTGACAGTGAATATTTAAGGAGTGGGACATAATAAACCGCAGTTAGTTAACTTGGGTAGGAGTAAACACAGTCAACAACATGCACTTGTTCGATATGTAACTTCATAGGGCAGAAACACTAAACCTCTAAAAGCCTAAAGTAAAAACAAATTCAATGCAGCGAAACTGGTGAACCTGGTGGCTATGTAATTATATCACCATTAATAGTGGAATCGGCGCCATTTTATAGACAGAGCCCACACGGTAGACAACTAAAAAATGTTCAAACACACAAAACATCTGCAACATTCACATAACAGGGGATCATTATATATGTCCATCTTGTAGATTACCAGGATTCCTCTTGGCCAGCGATCTCAGTTCATTTTAATGTGGCAAGTTGGGCGGTTATATATAACAGGTGTGCCCGGGTATCGAGCGCTATGGCAAAATCCTCCTTGGGATCTTCCCATGTATGGGTGTATAGTCTCGTGGGCCACAATCTCCAAAAGGGTATCTGAGCAGGGTTGTTTAAGCATCCTCGTCAACTCAGGATGTGTCTTAAGTAGATTTAGGTATGGTGGCTCCAGTCGGATCCAGGTTCGCAGCGAACCTTGTCGTATATTGAAGGCCCAAGTCCATAATATGGATTCCGGGACTCCATCTGCAGTCACAGTGGTGTCCGCGGTGTGTGAAGCGTTGAGGTCTTCCGCCGCCCGGGGATCCCCCTCAAGTCCCCGCAGCAGCAGCATCGGCCCCACTGCTCCTGTAGGGTCTGTGATAAGCGGTATTGCAAGAAGCGATCCACCGTGGCCAGTGACAAAGTGTGCCTCAGATAGATTAATATGCTTGCCAGGTGAGGTTCCCGGGTTCAGCAAATATCCAAGGAGAGTATTGATGCGCCTGCCATCTGTTGGGACTTGGTGGAGACAGTGAGCCCTCTCTGCAGATCTGTGACCCAGTGTTTCCGATATGAGAGATGTTGCGCGGTCAGGATCCAACTGTTTTGCACTCCTGCTCGCCATTGTGCCTATTTGATCGCACCCCTCTCTCTGCAAGGTCGGGACCGGTCTATGATCTGGTAAGTGTAGCGGTGCTGCTACCATCAATTTGACAGGCGGTAATCTGTTTATCAGGAGCTGCAGATCTTGTTCTGTCGGCGCCTTGTCCATCATATTTTGCAGCAATTGCTCAATTTTAGTGAAATGGAGATCGGACCCGCTAGAAAAGTTGTCGGTCCACATGGTGTCCGTCAAGATCCCTGTCGCTGCTTACCGCTTAGCTGTATTATGCCAAGTATGAATCCTGTATATCTTCCCAAAAGTCAATATAGGTTTAAGTAGCCTCTGTTACTGGAAAGTGTAGTATGTGTAGCCAGTTCTAGCAAAATACCCCGGAGGTCCGGGGGGGAAACGTTGCCTGCAAATGTGCCGCCACTACAGGCCTCTATTGTCCAATTCCGTCTCTGATCTCATTAATACAGCAATTTCTTCTGTATCTGGTTGTATAAGATGTAGGGTAATACGAAGGTAGTCGTATTATGGATATTTGCTGTAAATTTAATACAATAATCGGCAATTTATTGCACTTTCCTTCAGAGCTCTTGAAGAGTGCGACTGCTCTGAGTCGCTGCTAGGACACGCCCCCTTTATAGTCTTTTTTTAAACTACATATGGGTTTTTCAGGTACAGGTTTGGGACACTTTTTGACCTCAGCCGAGTCACCTGAATAGCTCCTGTTAAATACTGGACTCACAAACATACCTACCTGTAACACTTGTATTCTTTATTATATGGAGTAGGAGGTAATATCTTGATATTTGAGATCTACTATATCTGTACAATTTACTTACATTCTACTAATACCGTTGTAAGGGAAGGGAGGCCCTATTATGATTCCAAGTTGCTAGCCTAACTAACTCTATAGCTATTGTGACTGTATCCCCACATTTGTTACCTATTATCTGTAACTGTTGTGTTCATTCCTATTATCCTTCTCCCCAAAACCTATTAATCAGGGTATGTATAACTGTCTTATAAATCTACACCAGGAAGATAACAAAGATCCCTTAGACTTTTGTAACTATTATTTAACCCCTATAATACCTATGATAAAATATACCTATACTCCAAACTCTGAGACTTCCCCACCTAGATGCGTAATAGACCCTACATAGCAGCGATCTTATCAGTCCCCCAGCTCAATAGTAACTGCTGCTTTATTCACTTATACATAGGGGTTGCTTGAAATTTCTAACTCTTAAGATAAATGGGCAGGTGTCCACTCTGTAAGCGCTATACACCATGGGCTACTCATATCAGGGTCCTCATTCGAGACCTATGGGTAGCTTATGTTGTTCCAGAATACCTTTCTGTTCTAATACTCTTTATTTATTTTGGGTTCATGAGCGTCCTTATGAGCCTTCGGGAAGGTTCATGTTATGTTAGACATGTTGCATATGTGTTATTCCTCTGTTATGTTTGTTCATAATGTTTAATCCTGATGGCATCTCCCTAGTTATGTAAGCATGTTATAAAATTCTATAAAATCGAGGTTTACCAATGAGATCCACAAGCGGTCTCCTTTGTTCACAATTGCCTTCATTCGCCTTAATATTTTCTGTTATTTATGATGGTCCAAGAGTGACCTGTGGTGTCATGCAGAGGGTTTCTAAAGGATTGGCATTCTATTTCAGGTTTGCATAGCATGTAAATTTTGGGCTTGATGTTCCTTTTATGTTTATTTTACCACCCCTGTAACAGTGAAACTTTATTTTATGTGACATGCTATGTAAGAATTTATTTCTATGTTGATGTATGCCTTTAAACAAACCTCAATAAAAATAAAATGAGAAAAAAAAGAAAAAAAAACACAAGATAGGGACACACAAAAGGAATTAATCTCAAGGTTTGAAAACACTCAATACATAATGGAGAGTAGGTTGAGAGATGAGTGGCTGTGACGAAAGCTAAAAGGAGGGGAGGGGCAGCAGGCAGAAATAATCCCTTTAGGGCGCCGCTATAATGGCTTACCTTTTTCTTATTTCTCCTCTTTGCAAGAGGCTTTTTCTTGCTTATTTGATCCTTTAAATAAACTGGATTAATAGAGTACTGCCTCTACTCCCCTTTCTTAAGAAATATATACATCACTGTATACACCTGGATTTCAGTAGTATTGGCAATGCTAGATAGGTTAAGACGGTATAGTTTAGACTAAAAGAAGGTGATTGGGAATGGTTTAAGTTTTATAGAAGCACTGTTTGAAGGGAGCATATGGACTCTTATAACATATATAATTATTTCTGTATAAGAAACATGTATAATGCAGATAATATTGTGTTAAGGCAAAGGATATACACATGCTGTATAATTTAATTTATTTACTTATTTAAAGTGTACAGGATCCATTTAAAGAGTGAAAGGAAAGGTGAATGTGGCTTCCTGAATTGGGTACTTTTTCACTTCCTTTTTTGTGTACATGTACGATTACAGTCTGTCTTGTTTCATACAATTACTCAATGTTGAAATTGATGCTTTACTTGGACACTTGCACTACTCGAGTCTGTTTATGTACTTTAAAATACTTATAAAAATATATTAAATAATAAAAAAAAAATGAACAGCAGCCAATCAACAGTGCTGAGGTCATTAACTCTTTTAATGTGATCTCATGAGATTTCATAGTAAACTTCCTTAAACTGAAGCTCACTCCCTTGCCTGTCCTGGGACAGACATACTGATTTGCTACTTAAAGTCCTTTGCAATGGAGTGTGAATAATTAGGACATTTTGAGGTAAAAACTAAATTTAGGCTTACCTGATAAATTTATTTATTTCCGGATATGGAGAGTCCACAACGTCATCAATTACTAATGGGAATATCACTCCTGGCCAGCAGGAGGAGGCAAAGGGCACCACAGCAAAGCTGTTAAGTGTCACTCCCCTACCCACAATCCCTAGTCATTCGACCGAAGGGAAATGGAAAAAGGAATAACACAAAAGGTGTAGAGGTGCCTGAGGTATAGTCAAAAATAACTTTTACATTATGAGTTGGGTCGTGGATGCTCCATATCCATAAATAAATAAATTTATCAGGTAAGCATACATTTTGTTTTCTTTCCTAAGATATGGAGAGTCCACAACATCATCAATTACTAGTGGGAACCAATACCCAAGCAAGAGGACACCGATGACTAGTGAGGGAGAACAAGACAGGCAGACCTAGACAGAAGGCGCCACCACTTGAAGAACCTTTCTCCCAAAAGAGGTGTCAGTTGAAGCAAAAAGTATCAAATTTGGAAAAGTATGCAGAGAAGACCAAGTTGCAGCCTTGAAAATCTGTTCCACAGAAGCTTCATTTTTGAAAGCCCAAGAAGAGAAAGCCCTTGTGGAATGAGCTGTAATTCTCTCAGGAGGTTGCTGACCAGCAGTCTCATAAGCAAAATGAATTATACTTCTCAATCAGAGGGAAAGAGAATTAGCAGAGTAGCCTTCTGACCTTTACGCTTTCTAGAGAAACAAACAAACAGGGCAGAGGACTGGCGAAAATCCTTAGTCGCCTGTAGGTAGAATTTTAGAGCACGCACAACATCCAAGTTGCGCAACAAGCGTTCCTTATGAGAAGAAAGATTAGAACATAGAGAAGGAACAACAATTTACTGATTAATATTTCTACCCGAAACCACTTTAGGAAGAAACCCCAACTTAGTACAAAGAACCGCCTTATCAGCATGAAATATAAGGTAAGGCGAATCGCACTGCAAAGCTGAGAGTTCCAAGACTCCAAGGAGGAGCAACAGACTTAAACACAGGCCTGATTCTGCCCAGGGCCTGACAAAAAGATTGAACATCTGGCACATCCGTCAGACGCTTGTGTAACAAAATAGATAATGCAGAAATCTGACCCTTCAGAGAACTGACTGATCATTCCCTTCTCCAGACCTTCCTGGAGAAAGGACAAAATCCTAGGAATCCTGATCCTACTCCAAGAGTAGCCTTTGGATTCACACCAATAAAGGTATTTACGCCATACCTTATGGTAAATCTTTCTAGTAACAGGCTTGCGAGCCTGAATCATGGTCTCAATGGCTGATTCAGAAAAACCATGCTTAGACAGAACTAAGCGTTCAATCTCCAAGCAGTCCGCTTCAGAGAAACAAGATTTGGATGAAGAAATGGACCTTGAGTTAGAAGGTCCTTCCTCAGAGGCAACCTCCAAGGTGGAAGAGATGACACCTTTACTAGGTCTGCATACCAGATCCTGCGAGGCCATGCAGGAGCTATTAGTATTACGGATGCTCTCTCCTGTTTGATACGAGCAATGACTCCAGGAAGAAAAGCAAAAGGAGGAAACAGATATGCTAGACTGAAATCCCAAGGAACCGCCAGAGAGCATCTATCAGGGCGACCTGCGGATCTCTTGACCTTGAACCGTACCTTCCTTGGAAGCTTGGTGTTCTGCCGAGACGCCATCAAATCAAACTTTGGCACCCCCCATTTGAGGGTTAACCTGGAGAACACCTCGCACAGCCCACTCCCCGGGATGAAATGTCTGTCTGCTCAGGAAATCCGCTTCCCAGTTGTCCACTCCTGGAATGTGGATGGCAGATAGACAGCAATTGTGAGCTTCCGCCCACTGAACAATCCGAGCCACCTTTATTATGGCAAAGGAACTCAGAGTTCCTCCCTGGTGGTTGATGTAAGCCACTGAGGTGATGTTGTTGGACTGGAACCTGATAAACAGGGCTTAGGACAACAGAGGCCAAGCCATCAGAGCATTCATTGTAAATCACTCTCACCTCTAAGATATTTATGGGAAGAGCAGACTCCTCCCGAGTCCATAGTCCCTGTGCCTTTAACAAGTCCCAGACTGCTTCCCAGCCCAGCAGGCTGGTGTCCATGGCCACAATTACCCATGAAGGTCTCCGGTAGCATGTGCCCTGAGACAGATGATCCTGAGAAAGCCACCACGGGAGAGAGTCTCTTGTCGACTGATCTAGATCTATCCTCTGAGACAGTTCCGAATGGTCTCCATTCCATTGTCTGAACATGCATAACTGCAGAGCTCTCAAATGGAATCGAGAGAAAGGTAATGATGTCCATGGAAGCGACCGTCAGACCAATTACATCCATACATTAAGCCACCGATGGTCGAACAGTAGACTGCAGAGAGGCAAGAGGAAAGAATTTTGGATTTTCTGACCTCTGTCAGAAATATTTTCATAGATAGGGATTCTATTATGGTCCCATTATGGTCCCTAAGAAAACTACCCTTGTAGCTGGAACAAGGGAACTCTTTCCCAGATTCACTTTCCATCCATTGGAACGTAGAAAAAACAAGATCTCTGTATGAGTCTGCTTGTTGAAAAGATGGCGCCAATATGTCGTCCAGATATGGCGCTACTGCTATTCCCAGAGACTTGATCACTGCCAAGAGAGCCCCCAGAACCTTTGAGAAAATTTTGGGAGCTGTGGCAAGGCCAAACAGAAGAGCCACAAACTAAAAGTGTCTAGAAAGGTAAATCTCAGTAACTTGTGATGATCCCTGTGGATGGGAACATGAAGATATGCATCCTTTAGGTCTATGGTTGTCATGAACTCACCCTCTTGAACTAAAGGAAGAATGGAACGAATGGTTTCCATTTTGAACGATGGAACCCTGAGAAACTTGTTGAGACACTTTAGGTCTAGAATAGGACAAAAAGTTTTTTTAGGAACCACAGATATGAATAGAATCCTAGACCCTGTTCCCTTACAGGAACTATCACTCCCAAGACCCTTTTCCACCCGTAATATCAGAAATTATGCCAGACCAGGTCCAAACAAGGTCTTACCCTTGTAAGGAAGTGCCAGAAGCTTACACTTAGAGTTATCAGCTGACCAAGATTTTAGCCACAATGCCCTGCGGGCTAGCACAGCGAAGCCAGATATCTTGGCTCCCAGTTTATTTCTAATGCTACCATGCAAGTTATTAAAGGAATTGGCAAGTTTGAGAGCCTTAAAGTGATGGTAAACTCTCCCCTTTTTAAAATAAGATCTGGAATGTAAGCACTATTTTAGATGGAGTTTTATTCATCATGTGCAATGAAGATGCGCTATAACTTACGTTTTTAATATAGATAAAAAATTCAAATACCCCACGTTACACCACCCACTTCAAAAGTCAATTTTTCTGTCAGCTAAATGATTGAATTACTCTCCAATTAATGCTCTAGCTACAACAAAAGTGCCATATGGGGAGAGCACTGATTGGACAACAATTCAATCTGTTAGCTCACAGAAAAGTTTACTTTTGAAGTGGGCGGAGGAGCATGCAGTATTTGAATTTCATATCTATATTAAAAAGCATGTTATACTGCATCTTCATTACAGCTAATGAATTAAACTTCATCTAAAATAGTGCTTAGATTCCAGATCTGATTTTAAAAAGGGGAGAGTTTACCATCACTTTAATTCTGTCTTTGATCTCCTCCAAAGGAGTCTCTACCAAAACTGAATCAGACAAGGCGTCTCACCAATAAGATGCGGCACTTGACACAGTGGCAATACAAACTGCAGGTTGCCATTGAAGACCTTGATGAACATACATATTCAAATAAGCCTCCAGCTTTTTGTCCATTGGATACCTAAAAGAGCAGCTATCCTCTATAGGGATAGTCGTTCTCTTAGCCAGAGTAGAAATGGCCCCTTCTACTTTAGGCACCGTGCACCATGAATCTTTAATGGAGTCAGTGACAGGAAACATTCTTTTAAAGACAGGATAAAATCCCTGGCTTCTCCCATTCCTGTGAAATAATCTCTGTTGCAAAGTCTGAAACTGGAAACACTTCCAAAGAGGAAGGAACATCATAGAATTTATTAAGTTTACTAGACTTCTTAGGGTCGACAACAACAGAAGTATCGGAGTCGTCCAAAGTGGCCAAAACCTCCTTTAACAATACACAAAGGTGTTCAAGCTTAAAGGGACAGTCAAGTCCAAAAAAAACTTATTTTTCAAATAGGGCATGTAATTTTAAACAACTTTCAAATTTACTTTTATCAACAATTTTGCTTTGTTCTCTTGGTATTCTAGTTGAAAGCAAACCTAGGAAAGCACATATGATAATTTCTAAGCCCTTGAAGGCCGCCTCTATTTTATTTACTTTTCACAGCAGGGGAGAGCAAGCTCATGTAGGCCATATAGATAGCATTGTGATCACGCCCGTGACTAGTGGCAGACACTGCACTAATTGGCTAAAATGCAAGTCAATAGATAACTAAAAAAGTAATGTGATTAGGGGCGGTCAGAAGATGCTTAGATACAAGAAGTAAAAAGTGTATTAATATAACAGTGTTGGTTTTGCAAAATTGGGGAATGGGTAATAAAGGGATTATGTATCTTTTTAAGCAACAAAAATTCTGGTGTTGACTGTCCCTTTAAATCTGAAGGTTACTACTTCAGCATCAGATGAAGGAATTATACTGTCCGAATCTGATATTTCACCCTCAGAGGCTAACGACATATCCTCCACATCAGACTTATGAGGGAGTGCAACCTGAGTAGCATGAGATGGAACAGAAAACGTACTATCTGAATCTCTAATTTTCCTCTTGCGTTTACATAGGAAAAGCAGATAATGCCGCAGAAGATACATGAGCAGCAATTTCTACAGGCAAATAAACTCCTCCAGGAGGCTGAGAGAAACCGCAGGGCACTTTATGTGACGCCATAGAGGCTTGGGACGCTTGAGGAGAAAGCTGTGGCATTGCCTGAACAGCATCATCCTGAGAAACATTGGGCTCAGAGGGCAATAATTTATCCTTACATTTTAACGTTCTAGCTAAACATGATTCACAAAATTGCATTGGCAACACAATTTGGGGTTCTAGGCATAATAAACATTTGTCAAATGGAATAGATTCAGATGTCCATGATTTAAACAAAAAAAATGCCCCCAGAATTATTTTTTTTTTTTTTTAACTATCCACCTCAGAAGAACGTTATACACGCTATAATAATAGACACCACTACACCTCAGATATACTGAGGTGTCTTACCACACTTGCAGAATTCCGAAAAGCAATATCGACACAGAGACACTCTGCACTAATCGTACTGAAATGTAGGGGAGAAATGACGCTGCTCCTCTTCGGTTCAAAAGAACAGGTCACGTGACCAGCAAAGCCAACACAGAAACAGGAACTGCGCAGCAAACAGAAAGCGTGTGTTCCACTTCCGGGGAAAAAATGTCAAACACTTCCCCTTGCCTGCTCAACCGCTCCTAATAACGGCTTAAAAAACAGCCGTATAGAAACACCACCACCATGCCCTCCTACATTTTAGCGTTGAAAAAGATAAACACTTTCACCCATAATAAAGGATTAACCCTCTTAACTTGCCACATACATAAGTGCCTGCACCTGCCCCATATCAATCCTCACCATAAAGTATTATAAAGTCCCATATTAAATGCAGAGTTAAACATTTGCATGATATATCCCCTAATAGCAGAGTTAACTTATCTTCATGAAGTGCATGTCTCCATACCTAGAAGACAAACAGCACTTACCTGAATCTAGCCGTCCGGCAAAAGGACAGTTTACAAGGCGTGAAAGAACACATACTCCTTACAGAGAGCTTTAAAAAATAGAAAGAACAGAGTAAACCTACTCTAGCAATATGTTAGGAAGTTGTGAAGTGGGCCTTGCTCTAAATCCTAACTGCTTAAAAGCAACCACTACTCTACTGCAGAGAATAACGTGGACTAAGCTAAAAGCCCAAATCCTTGCTAGCAGGGAAAAGTACCCAAAAAAGGAATTAATTTCTTCAGACACCAAACTTCACCTCCTCCATTGACAGAGGCAAAGAGAATGACTGGAGATTATCGGTAGGGAAGGGACACTTAACAGCTTTGCTGTGGTGCTCTTTGCCTCCTCCTGCTGGCCAGGAGTGATATTCCCACTAGTAATTGATGATGTTGTGGACTCCATATCTTAAGAAAGAAATATCTTTTTTTACATGGAGATGTTCAGGTGATATTTTCTAGTCAGCTTTTTACAGCTATGCTGCATCACTTTCAAGTGTTTCAACATTTGGGTATCATGGCCCTTTAAGCAAATGCTTCCACTAGAAAATAAGACAACGGACCTCAGACCCTTGTGAGCAAACCCATGAAATATTGTTCGGTATCAGAAACTTGCATAAAAAAATGAGAAAAGCAGGAATAAAAGGTGCCTGAAGATTCATTGAAGGTACAAGACTTAAGAAATACTTACCCATATTGGACAAAACATCACAAAAGTATGAGGACAGATAGCTAGATATAACATTAGCATGTAGAAGTTGCTTGACTTAGGAAACTTGTTTTTATCGGGTTGTGACCATATAAAGTAAGAGAGACACAAAAGAAAAAAAAAACAATTTATTGTTGGAGTAACTGAAAAAATACAGAGAAACATTATAAATTTAAAAAAAATTACAGGAAAAAATACAGAAAAATAAACGTTACATGGTTGGATTAATTACAGGTATAGGAAAACAAATAAGCTTTCTGCTTCTTTTTTTTTAATACAAGAAAAAAATAAATATTTTGCTTTAACAGTTAAATTAGCTCATGCAAATTCGTATTTACACAAACACACAATTTAGAAGAAACCCTTCTTGCAGGGCACACAAAATCTTAAAAATCAGCCATCTGGAGTGTTCACATTATGTAAGAGTCTTCCTATTTTTTTCTAGGACCCGGAATATATTTTTGCCCCTTTACTGTTGTAGGACCCTGCTATGCAGTGCAACGTGCAGGAAACAAAATGCATGGAAGGGTCACCCAACAGAAAAGGAATAGAAATCTTCCAAAGTAAAAGGGGCAGATTAATATAGAATGCTGACATTCTTACATGGATCTCAAGTACACTGAAAGGCTGGAATCTCTTTTACACACACACACAACGGTTTACCATCAGAAATGACAAGGTAACAGAACATGCTGCAGTACTGCAATATAAATATTTCTCAATACTTTGTCTAATTACCAACTGCAAGGTTGAAGATGAAACTGTGCATTGCTAGTAAACTGGCCATTGTTTTTTTTTATACAATTTGATGGCGAGGGATGGTGTCCTTTTTTTTAGAAATGGTTTCTGGGCAATATACTTAGATGCAACTAATAATTAGAAAAAGAAAACAGTTACAGTACCAGTTAATACATTTACACAAATTTGAATTTAGAATTATTTAAACAAATTTGAGCTGAATTCAAACTACCTTTGTGGACAAATAACTGAAGCACCAATAATTAATAAAATGGGCTATAAAGTCATATGAATTAAAAAGTCATTTAGCAAAGAAGAGGGGGGATCCACTTCGGCTGTGATGTATGTTAACAGTATAGAAAGAGGTAGTAATGCCAGTTAATAGACCGCTGCTAAAACATCAGAGATCAGTTCTCACTATATCATTTTTAAAATAATGGCTAAAATAGTCTATTATTATAAAGAACAATACAGACAAATATCACACTTACATAGCATTAAGGACAGCAGATAAAAGTATAGAAAACAATCTTATATCAACTAATTAACTCAGACACAGGTGGGAACAAAAGCAGATTTCAAAAGAAAGAAGGTCAGAAGAAGATGTCAAACTCATGCTCCAATAGGCACAGGACATACAGTAATTTTCATGTTATATCCTCAATAGATGTTAAAAAACTAAATATCTTCTGAGGATAGATGCAGTATCCATGACATGGATTCATTAAAGCTTTGCTGGGGTTATCAGCTGATACTCTGATCCATAAATTGTGATGTCCTTTAAAAGTATAGTCAGACCATAAAATGTGGGGGTGCAAAAAGTTGACTAGAAGGCTAAATATCAAGAATATATATGAGGTGATGGTGGGGACATCTATCTTCAACTACGGATTACTACACTTAATTATTTTTGTTGTTTAGACCACCTTCACATACCGCTCTCCTTGCTGTGTGCAGAGCACTGGACATGTTGCAAATTCAGGGCAGATAGCAACTGTAAGGTGTGGGGAGTGCATACTGCAGTACAATATTGCAAGCATTTAAATGGGACTTACTTATAAAGATTTTTAATAGTTGCAGATCCATCGTTCAGTTGCAATGTTTGCAAAGATCTTTTGAAATATGAGATAAATGGATACAAAAAATGAAATGTATAGGAGACTAGAAGTAAATAATTCAACCTGCTCTAACAACATAACATTTTTTAATAGGAGTCTTTTCAGAAGATTAAATAAATAATGAAGGTTTAATCTATGTTAAATCGCTAAGACCCTGCGAGCAGCTGCATTTTCATACAACTCCTGGGAAGCAGATTTCCTACAGCTTGAGGTTTAGCCTCCTAATAAACACAGTATGGGATACCTCTCATTTCAGTTTGACGCTACCTCACAGATCAATACAGGGGCGGAACTACCATTGATGCAGCAGGGCTCAAGCGCCGGGGTCCATAGCAGCTAGTCTATACACAGGCTGGTGCAGAATGTGTACAACCCTAATGCAGGAGAGCCTTTTATTAGTGCAAGTCCATCTATCTATTTATCCTCAAAATCATTATACACAGCAGCAGGTGTATTATTAGTAATGCTTATTACTGAGATACCTTTGGGGGCCCAACATTTTTTCGCACCAGGGCCCTCTGTTGAGTAGGTCTGCTAATGGATCAATATGTTTTACTCAGTTCAGACACCTGTCTGAAGACTGCTTCAGAAATGCTCTTGTAATTAATGTGATTATGTTTATAATTTTTTTTTTTTATACAATTGGGTTTATTTAAAAAGGACATAAAGCTACAATAATAACATGCTGTAAAGTGTAAGAGCATTTTCCTATTGCATGATTGCTTGCATGTGCCTATGTGTTTACCCACCCCCCCAAAACACACAAAAAGGGTTAGACAGGGAGACAAAGTGAAAAAACAATTTATGTAAGAACTTACCTGACAAATAAATGTCTTTCATATTGGCAAGAGTCCATGAGCTAGTGACGTATGGGATATACATTCCTACCAGGAGGGGCAAAGTTTCCCAAACCTTAAAAAGCCTATAAATACACCTCCCACCACAACCACAACTCAGTTTTAACGAATAGCCAAGTAGTGAGGCGATAACAAAAAAAAGGAGTAAAAAAAAGCATACAAAAAGAGGAACTGGAATATAATTGTGCTTTTATACAAAAAATCAAAACCACCATAAAAAAGGGTGCGCCTCATGGACTCTTGGCAATATAAAAAAACATAATTTATGCTTACCTGATAAATTCCTTTCTTCTGTTGTGTGATCAGTCCACGGGTCATCATTACTTCTGGGATATAACTCCTCCCCAACAGGAAATGCAAGAGGATTCACCCAGCAGAGCTGCACATAGCTCCTCCCCTCTACGTCACTCCCAGTCATTCGACCAAGAATCAACGAGAAAGGAGAAACCAAGGGTGAAGTGGTGACTGGAGTATAATTTAAAAGATATTTACCTGCCTTAAAACAGGGCGGGCCGTGGACTGATCACACAACAGAAGAAAGGAATTTATCAGGTAAGCATAAATTATGTTTTCTTCTGTTATGTGTGATCAGTCCACGGGTCATCATTACTTCTGGGATACCAATACCAAAGCAAAAGTACACGGATGACGGGAGGGATAGGCAGGCTCATTATACAGAAGGAACCACTGCCTGAAGAACCTTTCTCCCAAAAATAGCCTCCGAAGAAGCAAAAGTGTCAAATTTGTAAAATTTGGAAAAAGTATGAAGCGAAGACCAAGTTGCAGCCTTGCAAATCTGTTCAACAGAGGCCTCATTCTTAAAGGCCCAAGTGGAAGCCACAGCTCTAGTAGAATGAGCTGTAATTCTTTCAGGAGGCTGCTGTCCAGCAGTCTCATAGGCTAAACGAATTATGCTACGAAGCCAGAAGGAGAGAGAGGTAGCCGAAGCCTTATGACCTCTCCTCTGACCAGAATACACGACAAACAGGGAAGACGTTTGTCGAAAATCCTTAGTTGCCTGCAAGTAGAACTTGAGGGCACGAACTACATCCAGATTGTGTAGAAGACGTTCCTTCTTTGAAGAAGGATTTGGACACAAGGATGGAACAACAATCTCTTGATTGATATTCCTGTTAGTGACTACCTTAGGTAAGAACCCAGGTTTAGTACGCAGAACTACCTTGTCTGAGTGAAAAATCAGATAAGGAGAATCACAATGTAAGGCTGATAACTCAGAGACTCTTCGAGCCGAGGAAATAGCCATTAAAAACAGAACTTTCCAAGATAACAATTTTATATCAATGGAATGAAGGGGTTCAAACGGAACACCCTGTAAAACGTTAAGAACTAAGTTTAAACTCCATGGCGGAGCAACAGTTTTAAACACAGGCTTGATCCTAGCTAAAGCCTGACAAAAAGGCCTGGACGTCTGGATTTTCTGACAGACGCCTGTGTAACAAGATGGACAGAGCTGAGATCTGTCCCTTTAATGAGCTAGCCGATAAACCCTTTTCTAAACCTTCTTGTAGAAAGGACAATATCCTAGGAATCCTAACCTTACTCCAGGAGTAACCTTTGGATTCGCACCAGTATAGGTATTTACGCCATATCTTATGGTAAATCCTTCTGGTAACAGGCTTCCTAGCCTGTATCAGGGTATCAATAACCGACTCAGAAAAACCACGTTTTGATAAAATCAAGCGTTCAATTTCCAAGCAGTCAGCTTCAGAGAAGTTAGATTTTGATGTTTGAATGGACCCTGTATCAGAAGGTCCTGTCTTAGAGGTAGAGACCAAGGCGGACAGGATGACATGTCCACTAGATCTGCATACCAAGTCCTGCGTGGCCATGCAGGCGCTATTAGAATCACTGATGCTCTCTCCTGTTTGATTTTGGCAATCAATCGAGGAAGCAGCGGGAAGGGTGGAAACACATAAGCCATCCCGAAGTTCCAAGGTGCTGTCAAGGCATCTATCAGAACCGCTCCCGGATCCCTGGATCTGGACCCGTAGCGAGGAAGTTTGGCGTTCTGGCGAGACGCCATGAGATCTATCTCTGGTTTGCCCCAACGTCGAAGTATTTGGGCAAAGACCTCCGGATGAAGTTCCCACTCCCCCGGATGAAAAGTCTGGCGACTCAAGAAATCCGCCTCCCAGTTCTCCACTCCCGGGATGTGGATTGCTGACAGGTGGCAAGAGTGAGACTCTGCCCAGCGAATTATCTTTGATACTTCCATCATTGCTAGGGAGCTTCTTGTCCCTCCTTGATGGTTAATGTAAGCTACAGTCGTGATGTTGTCCGACTGAAACCTGATGAACCCCCGAGTTTTTAACTGGGGCCAAGCCAGAAGGGCATGGAGAACTGCTCTTAATTCCAGAATGTTTATTGGCAGGAGACTTTCCTCCTGATTCCATTGTCCCTGAGCCTTCAGAGAATTCCAGACAGCGCCCCAACCTAGTAGGCTGGCGTCTGTTGTTACAATTGTCCAGTCCGGCCTGCTGAATGGCATCCCCCTGGACAGATGTGGCCGAGAAAGCCACCATAGAAGAGAGTTTCTGGTCTCTTGATCCAGATTCAGAGTAGGGGACAAGTCTGAGTAGTCCCCATTCCACTGACTCAGCATGCACAATTGCAGCGGTCTGAGATGTAGACGTGCAAAGGGTACTATGTCCATTGCTGCTACCATTAAGCCGATCACCTCCATGCATTGAGCTACTGACGGGAGTTGAATGGAATGAAGGACACGGCATGCATTTAGAAGCTTTGTTAATCTGTCTTCTGTCAGATAAATCTTCATTTCTACAGAATCTATAAGAGTCCCCAAGAATGGAACTCTTGTGAGAGGAAAAAGAGAACTCTTCTTTTCGTTCACTTTCCATCCATGCGACCTTAGAAATGCCAGAACTAACTCTGTATGAGACTTGGCAGTTTGAAAGCTTGAAGCTTGTATCAGAATGTCGTCTAGGTACGGAGCTACCGAAATTCCTCGCGGTCTTAGTACCGCCAGAAGGGCACCCAGAACCTTTGTGAAGATTCTTGGAGCCGTAGCCAATCCGAATGGAAGAGCTACAAACTGGTAATGCCTGTCTAAGAAGGCAAACCTTAGATACCGGTAATGATCTTTGTGAATCGGTATGTGAAGGTAAGCATCCTTTAAATCCACTGTGGTCATGTACTGACCCTTTTGGATCATGGGTAAGATTGTCCGAATAGTTTCCATTTTGAACGATGGAACTCTTAGGAATTTGTTTAGGATCTTTAAATCCAAGATTGGCCTGAAAGTTCCCTCTTTTTTGGGAACCACAAACAGGTTTGAGTAAAACCCTTGTCCTTGTTCCGACCGCGGAACCGGATGGATCACTCCCATTAATAACAGATCTTGTACACAGCGTAGAAACGCTTCTTTCTTTATCTGGTTTGTTGACAACCTTGACAGATGAAATCTCCCTCTTGGGGGAGAGAATTTGAAGTCTAGAAGGTATCCCTGAGATATGATCTCTAGCGCCCAGGGATCCTGAACATCTCTTGCCCAGGCCTGGGCGAAGAGAGAGAGTCTGCCCCCCACTAGATCCGGTCCCGGATCGGAGGCCCTCGGTTCATGATGTCTTTGGGGCAGCAGCAGGTTTCGTGGCCTGCTTGCCCTTGTTCCAGGACTGGTTAGGTTTCCAGCCTTGTCTGTAACGAGCAACAGCTCCTTCCTGTTTTGGTGCAGTGGAAGTTGATGCTGCTCCTGCTTTGAAATTCCGAAAGGGACGAAAATTAGACTGTCTAGCCTTAGCTTTGGCTTTGTCTTGAGGCAGGGCGTGGCCCTTACCTCCTGTAATGTCAGCGATAATTTCTTTCAAACCGGGCCCAAATAAAGTTTGCCCCTTGAAAGGTATATTAAGTAATTTGGACTTAGAAGTTACATCAGCTGACCAGGATTTTAGCCACAGCGCCCTACGTGCCTGAATGGCGAATCCTGAGTTCTTAGCCGTAAGTTTGGTTAAATGTACTACGGCCTCCGAAATGAATGAATTAGCTAGTTTAAGGACTCTAAGCCTGTCCGTAATGTCGTCCAGCGTAGCTGAACTAAGGTTCTCTTCCAGAGACTCAATCCAAAATGCTGCCGCAGCCGTAATCGGCGCGATGCATGCAAGGGGTTGCAATATAAAACCTTGTTGAACAAACATTTTCTTAAGGTAACCCTCTAATTTTTTATCCATTGGATCTGAAAAAGCACAGCTATCCTCCACCGGGATAGTGGTACGCTTAGCTAAAGTAGAAACTGCTCCCTCCACCTTAGGGACCGTTTGCCATAAGTCCCGTGTGGTGGCGTCTATTGGAAACATCTTTCTAAATATTGGAGGGGGTGAGAACGGCACACCGGGTCTATCCCACTCCTTAGTAACAATTTCAGTTAGTCTCTTAGGTATAGGAAAAACGTCAGTACTCGCCGGTACCGCAAAGTATTTATCCAACCTACACAATTTTTCTGGTATTGCAACAGTGTTACAATCATTAAGAGCCGCTAAAACCTCCCCTAGTAATACACGGAGGTTCTCCAATTTAAATTTAAAATTTGAAATATCTGAATCCAATCTGTTTGGATCAGAACCATCACCCACAGAATGAAGCTCTCCGTCCTCATGTTCTGCAAGCTGTGACGCAGTATCAGACATGGCCCTAGTATTATCAGCGCACTCTGTTCTCACCCCAGAGTGATCACGCTTGCCTCTTAGTTCTGGTAATTTAGCCAAAACTTCAGTCATAACAGTAGCCATATCTTGTAATGTTATCTGTAATGGCCGCCCAGATGCACTAGGCGCCATAATATCACGCACCTCCCGGGCGGGAGATGCAGGTACTGACACGTGAGGCGAGTTAGTCGGCATAACTCTCCCCTCGCTGTTTGGTGAAATTTGTTCAATTTGTACAGATTGGCTTTTATTTAAAGTAGCATCAATACAGTTAGTACATAAATTTCTATTGGGCTCCACCTTGGCATTGGAACAAATGACACAGATATCTTCCTCTGAATCAGACATGTTTAACACACTAGCAATAAACTTGCAACTTGGTTACAATCTTATTTAACAAAAACGTACTGTGCCTCAAAGAGCACTAAACGATTAAATGACAGTTGAAACAATGAACTGAAAGACAGTTATAGCATCAATCCTTAAAAACAACACAACTTTTAGCAAAGGTTTGTTCCCATTAGTAAAGTAACAATAATTAAATTTGAAACATAAAAATTACAGAGCAACGTTTTTAATCACAGTCAATATATAAGTCTCACAGCTCTGCTGAGAGAATCTACCTCCCTCCAAAGAAGTTTGAAGACCCCTGAGATCTGTTAGAGATGAACCGGATCATGCAGGAAATACAAGAGTAACTGACTGGAATTTTTTGATGCGTAGCAAAGAGCGCCAAAAACGGCCCCTCCCCCTCACACACAGACAGTGAGAGAGAAACGAAACTGTCACAATTAAAACAAGCAACTGCCAAGTGGAAAAATAATGCCCAAATATTTATTCACTCAGTACCTCAGAAAATGCAAACGATTCTACATTCCAGCAAAAACGTTTAACATAATAAATACCTATTAAAAGGTTTAATGTACTTTTAACAGAGTAATTCCGGTGAAATACCATCCCCAGAATACTGAAGTGTAGAGTATACATACATGTCATTATAACGGTATGGCAGGATTTTCTCATCAATTCCATTCAGAAAATAAAAACTGCTACATACCTCAATGCAGATTCATCTGCCCGCTGTCCCCTGATCTGAAGCTTTTACCTCCCTCAGATGGCCGAGAAACAGCAATATGATCTTAACTACTCCGGTTAAAATCATAGTAAAAACTCTGGTAGATTCTTCTTCAAACTCTGCCAGAGAGGCAATAACACGCTCCGGTGCTATTGTAAAATAACAAACTTTTGATTGAAGTTATAAAAACTAAGTATAATCACCATAGTCCTCTCACACATCCTATCTAGTTGCTGGGTGCAAGAGAATGACTGGGAGTGACGTAGAGGGGAGGAGCTATGTGCAGCTCTGCTGGGTGAATCCTCTTGCATTTCCTGTTGGGGAGGAGTTATATCCCAGAAGTAATGATGACCCGTGGACTGATCACACATAACAGAAGAAATGAATTTATCAGGTAAGTTCTTACATATATTATATATTTTTTTATGTAATTAGCAAGAGTCCATGAGCTAGTGACGTATGGGATAGAAATACCTAAGATATGGAAGACGACAGAAGAGTCACTAGAGAGGGAGGGATAAAATAAAAACAGCTATTTCCGCTGAGAAATTAAATCCAAACAAAAATAAGTGTTTCTTATGAATCTCAAGAAAAAAAAACTTAAATCATAAGCAGAAGAATCAAACTGAGACAGCTGCCTGAAGAACTTTCCTACCAAAGACTGCTTCAGAAGAAGCAAATGCATCAAAATGGTAAAAATTTAGTAAATGTATGCAAAGAAGACTAAGTTGCTGCTTTGCAAATCTGATTCCCCGAAGCTTCATTCTTAAAAGCCCAAGAAGTGGCAACCGATCTAGTAGAATGAGCTGTGATCCTCTAAGGCAGAGATGGCCCCGCCTCCAAATAAGCTTTGTGAATCAAAAGCTTTAACCAAGATGCCAAAGAAATGGCAGAGGCTTTCTGACCTATGCTGGAACCAGAAAAAACAACAAATAGACTAGAAGTCTTTCTGAAATCCTTAGTAGCTTCAACATAGTATTTCAAAGCACTTACAACATCCAAAGAATGTAAGGATCTTTCAAGAGCATTCTTAAGATTAGGACACAAGGAAGAAACAACAATTTCCCTACTAATGTTAGAATTCACAAGTTTAGGCAAAAATGTAAATGAAGTCCGCAAAACAGCTTTATCCTGATGGAAAAATCAGAAAAGGAGACTCACAAGAGAGGGCAGATAAATCAGAAACTCTTCTAACTGAAGAGATAGCCAAAAGGAACAACACTTTCCAAGAAAGTAGTTTAATATCCAGATAATGCATAGGCTCAAAAGGAGGAGCCTGCAAAGCCTTCAAACCCAAATTATTGATATGAACCAAAGCCTGAACAAAACAGTGAATATCAGGAAGCTTAGCAATATTTCTATGAAATAAAACAGAAAGAGGAGAGATTTGTCCCTTCAAAGTACTTGCAGACAAACATTTATCCAAACAATCCTGAAGAAACTGTAAAAACTGTAAAGACTTACAAGCCTGTAGCATAGTATTAATCACCGAGTCAGAGAAACCTCTATGACTAAGTACTAAGCGTTCAATGTCCATACCTTCAAATTTAGCGATTTGAGATCCTGATGGAAAAACGGCCCTTGAGACAGAAGGTCTGGTCTTAAAGGAAGTGGCCAAAGTTGGCAACTTGACATTCAGACAAGATCTGCAAACCAAAATCTGTGAGGCCATGCTGGTGCTATCAGAAACACATGCAATTGTTCTATTATGATCTTGGAGATCACCCTTGGAAGAAGAACTAGAGGCGGAAAAAATATAAGCAGGTTGGTAAAACCAAGGAACTGCTAACACATTCACCATCTCCACATGAGGATCCCTGGACCTGGAAAGGTACCTGGGAAGTTTCTTGTTTAGATGGGAAGCCATCAGATCTATTTCTGGAAGACCCCACATCTGTACAATCAGATCAAATACATCTGGATGGAGAGACCACTCCACCGGATGTAAAGTCTAACGGCTGAGATAATCTGCTTCCAAATTGTCTACACCTGGGATATGCATCGCAGAAATTAAACAGGAGTTGGGTTCCGCCCAAGAAAGTATCCGAGATACTTCTTTCATAGCTAAAGGACTGCGAGTCCCACCTGGATGATTGACATATGCTACAGTTGTGATATTGTCTGTCTGAAAATAAATGAATGGTTCTCTCTTTAACAGAGGCCAAGACTGAAGAGATCTGAAAAGAACACAGAGTTCTAAAATATTGATTGGTAACCTCGTCTCTTGAGGATTCCAAACCCCTTGTGCTGTCAGAGACCCCCAGACCGCTCCTCAACCTGAAAGACTTGCATCTGTACAGACTTCAGTCCAGGAAGGACAAACAAGAGGCCCCTTGAACAATACGATGATGGTCTAACCACCAAATCAGAAATAGTTGAGTGTTGGGATTTAAGAATATCAATTGTAATATTCGAGTATAATCCCTGCACCACTGATTCAGCATACAAAGCTGCAGAGGTCTCATATGAAAACGAGCAAAGGGGATTGTGTCCGATGCTGCAGTCATGAGATCTTAAACTTCCATGCACATAGCCACTGAAGGGAATGATCGAGACTGAAGGTTTAGACAGGCTGAAACCAACTTCATTCGTCTCTTGTCTGTTAAAGACAGAGTCATGGACACTGAATCTATCTGGAAACTTAAAAAGGTGACCCTTGTTTGAGGAATCAAGAAATTCTTTGGTAAATTGATCCTCCAAACATGTCTTCGAAGAAACAACACTAGTTGATTCGTGTGAGATTCTGCTAAATGTAAAGACTGAGCTAGTACCAAGATATCGTCCAAATAAAGAAACACCACAATACCCTGCGATTACAGATAGAATGGCACCGAGAACCTTCGAAAAGATTCTTGGAGCTGTCGCTAGGCCAAATGGAAGAGCGACAAATTGGTAATGCTTGTCTAGAAAAGAGAATCTCAGAAACAGATAGTGGTCTGGATGAATCGGAATGTGAAGATATGCATCCTGTAAGTCTATTGTGGACATGTAATGACCTTGCTGAATAAAAGGCAGAATAGTCCTTATAGTCACCATCTTGAAAGTTGGGACTCTTACAAAACGATTCAAAAACTTCAGATCCAAAACTGGTCTGAATGAATTTTCTTTCTTTAGAAAAATGAATATATTTGAATAAAACCCCAGACCCTGTTCCTGAAGCGGAACTGGTATAATTACCCCTGAAAGCTCCAGATCTGAAACACACTTCAGAAAAGCCACTTCAGAAAAGCCTGAGCTTTCACAGGATTTGTTGGAACGTGAGAGAGAAAGAATCTTCTCACAGGAGGTCTTACTCTGAAACCTATTCGCTACCCTTGAGAGACAATGCTCTGAATCCACTGATTTTGAACAGAATCTGCCCAAATGTCTTGAAATAATTTCAATCTGCCCCCCACAAGCTGAACTGGATTGAGGGTCGCACCTTCATGCAGACTTGGGGGCTGGCTTTGCTTTCTTAAAAGGCTTGGATATATTCCAACTTGAAGATGGCTTCCAATTGGAACCAGAGTCTTTAGGGGAAGGAGTGGTTTTCTGTTCTCTATTCTGACGAAAGGAACGAAAACAATTAGAAGCTTTAGATTTGCCCTTAGATTTTTTTTATATTGAGGCAAAAAAACTCCCTTCCCCCCAGGAATAGTGGAAATAATAATATAATCCAACTGGGAACCAAATAAAATTATTACCCTGGAAAGATAGAGATAGTAATCTAGATACCATGTCAGCATTTCATGATTTGAGCCATAAAGCTCTTCTAGCTAAAATAGCTTAAGACATAGATTTAACAAAAATAGCATCACAGATAAAATGATTAGCATGTTGAAGCAAACGAACAATGCTAGACAAATCAGGATCTGTTTCCTGTTGTTGCGGCTGCATCAACTTTTTGGTTGAATAGCTTAGCACATCAGCCATAGAAATGGCAGGCCTAAGAATATAGCCAGAATATAAATAAGCTTTCCTTACATCAGATTCAATTTTCCTATCTAAAGGATCCAAGTACTATCTTCCATAGGAATAGTAGTATGCTTGGCAAGAGTAGAAATAAAAAAGAATTTAGCCACTGGCAAAGGGTACAACTTTTTAAACCTAGAAGAAGGAATAAAAGAAGCACCAGGCTTAGTCCATTCCTTAGCAACCACATCAGAAATAGCATCAGAAACAGGGAAAACCTCAGGAGTAATCACAGGAGGTTTATAAACAGAATTTAAACGTTTACCGGTTTTGTTATCAAGAGGACCAGACTCCTCAAAATCCAAAGTAACCAATACTTCTTTCAACAAAGAACGAATATACTCAATCTTAAAAAGATAAGTAGATTTATCAATGTCTGAGGTAGAATCTTCTGAACCAGAGAGATTCAACAGAGGAGGATATTTCAGTATGTTGTCGGTCATCACAAAATTTATCAGTTTTATGAGAAGTTTTAAAAGACCTTTTACGTTTATTAGAAGGCGGAATAGCAGACATAGCCTTCTGTATTGCATCAGCAATATAATTTTTCATATCAACAAGGATATCATGTACATTAGATGTTGAGGGAACAACAAATACTGTACTAGTACTTATAGAAACATTTTCAGCATTCAAAAGCTTATCATAACAACTGTTACATACTACAGCCGGAGATATAATCTCAGCTAATTTACAACAGATACACTAAGCATTGGTAGAACTGTGTTCAGGCAGCATGGTTCCTACAGTAGCTTCTGAGACAGGATCAGATTGAGACAGGATCAGATTGAGACAGGATCAGATTGAGACAGGATCAGATTGAGACAGGATCAGATTGAGACAGGATCAGATTGAGACAGGATCAGATTGAGACAGGATCAGATTGAGACAGGATCAGATTGAGACAGGATCAGATTGAGACAGGATCAGATTGAGACAGGATCAGATTGAGACAGGATCAGATTGAGACAGGATCAGATTGAGACAGGATCAGATTGAGACAGGATCAGATTGAGACAGGATCAGATTGAGACACCTTGCAAAATGTAAAAGAAAAAATAACATTTAAACAAAATATTCAATTTCCTCATATAGCAGTTTCAGGAATGGGAAAAAATGCAAATGCTAAAATAAGCAAAAAAACAAACAGCATAGCCCTCTGAGCATAAAGAAGGCAAGAAGCATATAGGAAGGGGAGAAAATAAAACCAATTTTTTTGGCGCCAAGTATGACGCACGACACAAAATGAAGTCGATTTTTTTTTTTGGCGACAACAAACATCCGGAAATGACGCAACTTGCGTCATAACAGACGCAACTTCGTGCCAAACAACCTGGCGTCAACTAAGACACAGGAAATGACGAACTTGTGTCATCATAGACGCACGTTCGCGCCAAAAATTTCTTGCGCCAAGAATGATGCAATACATAACAGCATTTTGCGATCTCGTGAGCCTAATTTTGATCGGGACATTAAAGAAAAACAAGTCAATTTGAAAAAGAGACTATACCCCAGGTAAGAAAATAACTTCCTAAAACATATTTGCCATGAGTCAGGTCTATGTATATTTCCCTTTGCAGTCTATCAGTTTCAGTATGGGAATTATAAGTAAAATACATATATTTAAAACTTAATATTAATACATAAAGCACCAAACCATAGCTGCAAGTGTCTTAAATAATGATAGATACTTACCGAAAGACACCCATCCACATATAGCAGATAGCAAAACCAGTACTGAAAACTATCAGCAGAGGTAATGGTATATAAGACTATATCGTCGATCTGAAAAGGGAGGTAGGAGATGAATCCCTACGACTGATAACAGAGAACCCTTGAAAAGATTTCCCGTGAGAGAAACCATAAAATCAATAGGGGATACTCTCTTCACATCCTTCTGACAAACACTCTACTCTGAGAGGAAATGGGCTTCAATATGCGAGGAGCGATTATCATAGAAGAAAAATCAAGCACAAACTTACTTCACCACCTCCATAGGAGGCAAAGTTTGTAAAACTGAGATGTGGGTGTGGTGGGAGGTGTATTTATAGGCATTTTGAGATTTGGGAAACTTTGCCCCCCCCTGGTAGGAATGTATATCCCATACGTCACTAGTTCATGGACTCTTGCCAATTACATGAAAGAAATAGCTCTGGACCAGCAACACACTACTAGGCCAGAACAAAATCAGGGTGGCATATGTGCATAGCCACAAATTGCTGGCCGTGTTCAGCTCAGGAAAAGCAATGCTTTGCTGGTCAAAAGGTTACTTTGAATGTTCTTTTTAACCCTGGGAGGAGTTAAACATTTAGATAAGGCAAGCAATGCTCTAATGCATTAACAGATTTTTGTATTGCAGCTGTATGCCCCTTTAAATGTCTGTTGAATATGCAGAACTTTCAATAAAGCTAGTTGCATCCTGGTGAAATATGATGCTTAGTGAATCTCATATATTACTGTTTAACAGTCTAGACTCTATAGGGTCCTTCCCTCATGTACAGGTATTTATTTAATCTATATGCAGAAGCATTTTGTAAAAAGCAATAAAACTATTAAATATATAATACATTCAAAATGATTCTATAACATTAGGCTGGCATTGTATGCAGTACTCACACTATGAAATGCTACATTTATTATTTGTTTTTATTAAAAACTGTTTGAAATGATTTCATCATTCAGTTCTTAATTCCAACTGTGATCATGTGTCCCCTACCTACTCAAACAACGAGAATGAATCCCCCTATGCTAAAAAGGGAAAAACAAATGAGATTGTGAGTTAACAGCCAACACACATTTGCAAAATAAGGTTAAAAAGAAGGGCATCGTTTCAGTATTTAAAAAAAACAAGTTATTTTATACATTTCATCCCTAGTTTTCTTTCTATACATACAAACATACATACAGGGGACATCAACAATACTAGGAAAATACTGGGGAAAAATAAATAAT